>NW_027428451.1:0-29960 GCF_047830755.1 Zonotrichia albicollis
CCTTTCAGTCCTCAGGGTGTCTTAGAGAATTACCCAGACCCCATTGCCCTGGCATTTGGGCACCTCCACACTTTAATGCCATTTCCCCTCTCAATGCTAATGGCATTTTTTCTTACAATGTGCACTGAAATAGGGGCATAGAGAGAGAAAAAGGCTACACAGGGGACTGAAATTTAGCCAGAACACACAAGTGTTGTCTCTCATTGTTTCTGGAATCTGCTCTCTGCTCATTTTCTGAACTGAATTATATCAAACACAGACAAAAATTTACTACCAACAGGCTCCTTGCATGGCAGATTTGGCTGAGAGATCAAAACCTGAAATGCTTGTGAGACCAGTCTTATTTTCTGATCAGGCAAAATGTTATGTAGTAGCTATTTATTATTCTGTGGTGGAAGAGACTTCATGTTCTCTATGCTGTTAATCCACCAGCAGTCATCAACATTGAAAGAGCTCCTGAAAGTACCCCAAACCAATTCTGCTAAGCAGGAAAAGGGTTATGGTACCCATTTAAAAATGAGACTTCATTTGAGTTTAAATGCAATTAAAGACATTGGTCACTGTGGAAGTTGAGAAGAGCCCCAGTGAGAGCTGAGCCCCGAGGCCGAGCGCTGCCCCCATCTCAGATGCTGCACAGCTCTGCAGCAGCCAGGGAAAGCCTGCCAAATCCACCTGCCTTGGCCATTGCCAGGAGGGACAAGCTCAGCACCTCCTGATGTGGAGGAGCTACTCTGCTCTCTGCTCACAGGCATTGCCTGTCAGTACTCCCTCAGAGACCTCTTGGCTTACAAAGGGAGGCCATACCTGTGATGCACTCTGTGACTTCCAGCAGAGCTTCACCACTCAGTTTGCTCCATTGGTGGCTGAGCTCTTTCATCAGTGACACTTCATCTACAAGTGAAACACACGTTTCTGCTCACTCTTCTGAGGGCACAGGAGAAAGGACAGTGGGGAAGGAAAGGGCAGGGGCAACCCCATTTGATACAATAAAGTCAATTTCTGCTCATTTTTGAATCCTTTTCTTCTTTCCTTCCAGCCTACTTGGCAGGGTTTAAAATTCCAAAAGAAAAGCTCTCCTTTCACATGTGTAAATCCAAAGTTGTCTGCTGGACCAGGAGCTATGCTAAAACATTTCACACCAGGGACCTCAAGAGTTCAGTCACATGGAAGCAGTGGAAAGGTTTTGCATCCCAGAGCAAAAAGGAAGAAGCCCATACTTGGGACACAGAAAGGCACTGAGTCAGGCAGTTTGTGACTTCACAGAGCAGCTGAGGTGGAGAAAGTGGAAACTGCCCCTCAAGACCTGACTCTTCCACACTCCATTTTTCAGGCGTATTCCCCCAGTGCGGCATTTTCAGAGCTGACATAAATCTGTGTGGCAGAGGAATTTACAGCAGCCCTTGCCCAGGCAGGTATTTGCTATTGCCATCTTGCCTCATCCAAAACAATGTGTGGAACAAGGCATCACTGACAGCTGGACTTAGACCCATTTGTTCTAAAGAAATGAACTTGGTGAATCATCAGTTCCCCCTTGGAAAAAGAAGACAAAGAAGAAAGGTGGGAAATAGGAAGCTAATGCCTCTAATGCAGAGCCTTCCAGGTGGCTGCTCTGCAGAAGCTCTGATGGGCCGGTGTGCCTTCATGCCAACAGCAAAGCTGTTCACTTGGAAAGTCAAAGTTTGCTTGGGGCCCAAGCAAACTCCAAACCCCCTTTGCCTCTGAATTGTAGCAAAGCTGGAGTCCAGGACTTGCTCTTCAGACCAGCGGCACAGAGCCAAGGCAGCCTGGGACTGTTGGGAAATGCTGCTGCACATTCCAGCCTGTTGGGGATGGTGCATAAGGACTGCACCTGCACAGCTTCTGGTGGGTGTCAGCTGGAGCCTTCCACAGACAACAACAGCTCCCAAGGCACTCAGCGCTCTCTTGTGTGGGACAGACAGGGACACAGGTGAGGAGAGTCCATGCCAGGGCTCAGCCTTACCTAAATGAACAACAGATTGGTCCAGTGCGGTCACAGCTGCGGCACGAACCCCGAGATCCTTTGAGTTCAGGTTCTTTATTATCCCTTCAACCAAACGGACCATCACTGGGTTCAGGGCATCTTCCAGGACTCCAGTCATTTCTGCCAGAACCTCCAGCGCCTGCTGCTTCACCTTCTTATGGGTGTCATTGATTCTCAGGAGAAAATGATCAAAAATCTGTGAAGAGAACAAACGACATGAAAGCTGGATTAAAATGACCTTGTCTGAAAAGGGGATGTAGAAATGAGCCCTCAGCAATATAAAAGATGAAAGTGATCCCTTCTGTCAGGTCAGCCCTTGCTTGCACAATTTCACTGTTTTCCTGTGGGCCACTCACTGGAATGGTTGTGCAACCTGATGCTGCTTGAAAGATTTTCATCTGTTTTTGAGAGTTTTGGCTGGGGCCGGAATAGTTCCTATGGTGTTTCTCTCCACCTATAAATCATTAAATCAATTCCATTTATTAATTCAAAAGGCTGCCTTCTCTTTCAAAGGATGGAAGCAGATATTTACCATGCCCATTTTCCTATACAGTTGCCTCAAGTACTGAGGGCAGTTATAATTTTGCCAAAATTGTAGCGGGAGGAGATCTAATTTGTTTTTTGTCTGTCTCAAAACCTGCTTCTGGAGAAGGACAGGGCTCTGGTCAACTCTTCCAGGATCCAGACCAATTCTTTAACTAAGAGGTAGATTTCTGAAATGTAAAGTGCTCTACAGCTCTCATTAGAGCAGGTTCAGTCCCTTGACAGGCACAGTATCAGGCACCATTTTCTGGTAAAAGGGAAAAAGCAGCTACTGGGAGAAGAAAGGATGGATCGGTCCTTAGCTGTTTTCCTCTTTTTCCAAAGAGAAAAAAAGGCCCCCCAAAAAGAAGGGTGAGCACCATCTTTACCAAGAGGAATAGGGATGAGGATGGAAATGAGAGCCAGAGTTGTGCCTGTGCAAGACAAAATGGAGTTTACAGAAGTGTCCTTTTTAAAACACTTTGTTTAAACCAACCCAGCCTGATAATTCTCTTCCCCATGAAAACCTATTTCTCGTCTAGAGAATAATTGCCATGCTTTCAATGGCTGGATTCCCTTCACTTAACCCAACTGGGAGTAGGAGACAGCAGCAGTTACACCAGCAGAAAATCTCTGCCATCATCTGATGAACATCAGCAATAGGCACCTGCCAGACAAATACAGCTGGACTGAAAGAACTTGTCCTGAAGCCCAGACTTCAATTGCATTTGTCTGGGTAAGAGGGACCAGCCTGTCCCAAACAGCCCGGATGCAGTAGTGCCAAGACACACTGAATTAACCTTACTTCCCCAGGCTTGGGAAAGGAGCTAAAGGAAAGGAACCATGAAGATACCCTACATACTTGGACAATGTTACTGGAGATCAGCTGGGGGCTGGTTTTGCACAGCTCTAGGAGGAGTGCCACTCCTTCCATCCGTGTCTGAAACCCCTTGGCTTCCAGGAGATGGTAAAGCTTCTGCAGTGACTCCCTTCCTTCCACACTTGCAGGTAACGTGACCTGGGCTTTTGGACGGTGGAGGAGGCGTCCACCAGGAGCAGACTTCACCCTGGAAAACAAAATCAAATTAGGACCTGTTGCTGGTAATACCTTCAGTTAATTGTGAGCAAAACATCCTGAGGAGCTTTCCTAATGATGTGATTTCAAGCTAGAAAATCATGAAGCTCTGAGGAACAACATGGACCTCGTGACAATCATCATGGCAGACAATCTGCAAGTGAAATTCTCACCACTGCTCACTCAGGAAAACCAAGGATGAGATGTATCTGATCTATCTTCAAATGCCTTCCAAGGCACACATTGCTTTGTGGGGAAAGGGAGACACTACTTCCATGTTTAAATGCCTCCTCATATGGCAGGTGTGTGTTTTTATAATAAGGAAAGTCATCACTCTGAGGAAGTGTCTCTACACCAGGCAGGACAATCTGGAAAAGTAGCTCAGATGCATCTGAACAGATGAACAGGGGCATATCTGAAGGATCCAGAAAATCAGGAACAGAGATAAGAACAGAAGCCAGACATGCCAGAACTACACTCACATTTCATTTGCTTCCCTAGAGACTAGATGCACAGCTTAACAAATCCTCTGGGAATAATCCTCTGGGATCAACCTGTCTCTTCCATGAGTATGGGAAGATGCTAGCCATGCTACTGAGGCATGTGGTCACCTTCCTGCCACCACTGAGCATGACAGAGCTAAATAAATCCCCTCTGGTAAAAGAGGAGAACAGGTACAAGCAGCTCTGCCACTGGCATGAAGAGACAGCAAGGACCAAATTCCTGTCTTCAATGCTGATTGCAGCACAGGGGGAAATAAACCAAACACATCAAGCAAACCATATGAAGGACAGGAATACCAAGACAGTAAGTCCACATTGAGACACCTGTTGACCAAAATGGCTCAGGAATTAACTTGCTCCTTACTACTCAATCTTGGTACTGTTTGAGGGTAAGAAAACCAGGAATCAGCCAGGCCAAACCACATGGATGGGAACTGCTTGTTTGGGGAATGGCATCCTGCTTCTAAACTGAGACTTCTCATTAAAACACCCATCCACAAAGGACTCCACTTGGATGAAAAAAAAACCCTGGTTGAATTTACTTGTCTCGAGTCAGGCAGCAGAGACTTGGCCCTCTCCTATCCTCCACAGCACTGCCCTTGCCACTGCACTGGATCGTCTGAGCTGCAGGCAATGGGTGTCTTTGTGTCACCCAAATTCTGTGGAAAGCCCTCCAGAGAAGTTGTGTTCAACACAATGCAGAAGTTGACATTTTTTGTCCTAGAGCATTTGTAAGGAAGGGAAACAATCTCTGGCACTGGTCATCTCCAGCAGAAAGATTTGTGCCTGAGGAAGAGGCATGTAGAGCTTGTCATGTGCTTTGTCACATCTGACAAAAGTGCTCAGTACCATTTGCTAGAGGGCAATGGGGACTGGGGCTCCTTTGAGCCATCATTCCTCTTCTTCACGGGCTCCTTGACAGAGGGGCGTTCACCCTGCTGGTTTTCCATCTCCTACAAAGACATAAAGAAACCCCATGAATCTTTAGAATATAAAATAGGAAATGCCCTCTTTAAAACACGAGTTAGAACCAGGATCACTGCTACCAAGGCTTAGAGAAACATTTCCTAACTTACAGAAATAAACAGACCAGAGGTTCAGTGATGCCAACTCTTTGATTTCAATAGGCCAAGGCAGGTTATGGGTGCTACCACACTGAGCAGCAGTCTAAAGTCCCAAATTCATTAGTCTTGAGCATAAATGGGAATAATGCAAACTGACAGGCAGTGAGTGGTCTTAGAGGAAGAAGTTGGACTCTTGGAGGTTGGCTCAATGTGTTGGAAGTTGATTTGGTTCAACACTTACTCTCCGTGCTCCTGCACCAAGGCACACTCCCTTGTGTAATGTTGATAAAAAGAATAAAATCCCCCCCAAACAAACACATGATTTTCCACTGGATGCTGCTGAATTCACCAAGCTTCTTCCAGCTCCACAGGGCTTGGCAGCAGGGCAGTATTCCCAAAAGACAGACAGCAACTGTAGTAACTAGGATTGACTTGGACATCTTTGGTATATTTGGAAATTTTCTTGGCACTACTACTTCCAGTCTCTTTTGCAAAGACTCTGTTATGTTCAGAAGCACTATTCTCACTTAACTGCTTTACTGGGGGCAGAGTAGGGAGAGTGTGGTGGGGGCGTACACGTGAGTGTAAACCCATTTTCCCTTCTTTCCATTTGCTCTTTGTGACCAATATTCAAAGTATTCAAAACCCCACTTTTCCCCTAATAATAGCAGTTCCTCTGTGGTCTGCAGATGAACAGGCTGAGAGGATTAACAGCTCATTCCCAGGAGCAAAATGATTCAGCAGAAGTGGAATAGGATAAAGACACATTGGGTATGTTTGGTCTCATATTAGCAGTGGCAATACTTGCACAAAGGAGATATTTCTCCTGTCAAGCACTTACCTTCTTCTTAATTCTGGTCAGAATATCTTCCAGGTCATGCGGGGAAAGGGATTGCTCCAAAAGCTTTTTAAATTTTTGATTATTCAGCAACATCTTCACCATCTCCTGTCCATAATGCCTAAGGAACGAAGGAAGGAAACAACAGAAAATGAAGAAAGGAAGAGTGTTAACAGAAGAGGCTGATGCCTTAAACTTATCAGGTGCAATGCTTGCATGAGAAGGCACTACCTACTCAGCAAAGAGGGAGATTTACCTCATTTGACACTGCACAGTGCTGTAGCTGAACACAAGGGGCAGGAGGAGAATGTGGGGCAAGACAAAAATACCATTTCTCTCTGAAACTGCAGGTGTGCTTCTGTGGGATCAAAGGATTCCAGGCAACAAGCAAAACACATCTGCTTTGTTGTCAGAGCTTGTTAGCAGTGTCCTGCTGCCATTGCACAGGAATTTACCTTTCTCACCTCATGACTGCTTTTGATTATTCTCTACTATATGTATGCACAGGGTCAGCTAGGTTCACTGGTGTTCTTGGCAGCCATTAATGGGAATTTAATCCTCCAAGTAAGGGGATTTTGGTGGTTTGGGGTGATTTTTCCCACTAGGTCACCAAAGATTTCTTCAAGAAGAAATTTGGAGGTCACTGAGCCACACATAACAGCATTCTAGAAATCTGCAGATGAGGTTTGGAAAGACTGAATATGTTGCCTAAAGACCTCTGAAATATTTCTAGGGAAGTCTTAATGTGAAATAGATGTTTGGGATCTTCCAGTGATGAACATTAGCCAACACTTTGGCTTTCCTTGTGCACCTAAGGCCAGTCAAAACTGTTGGACTGGCTAATGTGAGCTCTTTTGAGCTCAGTGAAGACTCCTTCAAGTCACAGGAAGTTGGCAATGCTCCTTCTTGCTGGCCAGCCTCAGGTTACCTGGTACAGTCATTTCCCCAGGCAGCAGTCACAGCACCAAGCCTGACAGAGCTCAAGAAGCGTTTGGACAATGCTCTCAGGCACATGGAGTGACTCTTGGGCTGTCCTGCACATGGCCAGGAGCTGGACTGGATGACCTGCATGGGTCCCTTCAAACTCAGCATATTCCATGATTCTATGCCCCTTAGCCACACAGTGAGGTCACTCATTATTTCCTTGAGTTTCCACTCTTTCATGGTTTTACCTTTAAAGCCAAACACAAAACGGTTTTCCACGTTTTGGAGGTGAGATGAAGATCATTACCTTGTGTCCTTGTGACGGTCCTGAGCCAGTCTCCCTGCCACGTGTGGGAGCCTCTCAGCCCTGGGGGTGCCTGCGAGCTTGGTGACTCCCATTTTCTCCATCAAGGACAGGAGGAGTTGGGCCGCGCACTTCCGCACCTGGACGTAGCGGCTCCTGGGAAGGAGAGAGCAAACCCTGGGCCACAGGGACAAGGAGCAGCAGCAGCAGCACAGGCCTTGGCCAGAGTATGCTCCCTGTCCTTGCTGGGGGAAGGAGCCTGGGCTCTCCCTGCACCTTCCAACACCTGCAGAAGGTTCTGTCCTCAGAGAAACACTAAGTTAGCATTGTACAGAAGGACTGCCTGCACGGAAGAGGGAAGAATTCAGTCTCCCTGCACTAGCTGATACTCCATTTCTTTCCCAAAATTTACTCAGAGAAAGATTAAAGTAGTAGATCACATATGAATTATTTAGAAATTAAGGATAATTCATGCTGACCCCTCAGAGGGCACCCACTACACAGAGCTGCAGCAGGATGAGGCTCTTTCCACCCATTCATCCCCAAATCTGCAGACCTCTGGAAAAAGACAAATGCAGGGCAAACACGCTGTGGGGAGTGATGTTGTAGATTATCCACCAATGCAGCTTGTTTCTTTTGTAAAGCTTGACAAGGGATACATCTGAGTGTTTTACCCTGTTCCAAAGCTGAGGAAAAGGTGCAGGCATTTGAGCCAGACTGTCCTGATCTAGAGACTGTCTCTTGGGAGCTATCAGGCCCAGCACCAACACTTAGGGCAGCATTTGCTTCAGCTGTCCCATGGCCCTCGGCCTGTGAAGGTGCCTGGGAAGTGAATCATCATCTCAAGGCTAACATGAAACATCATTTTGAATAGGAAGCAGAGCTCTAAGGCCAGGACACTCACACAAGACTCCTTTTGGCAGCAGCTGCACCTGCTGGGCAGGCTGTGCCACACCCAGCACATTCTCCCCCATGTGCTCCACACCCCTGCAAGGACCCTCCTTATTTCTCAGGTTAATGACATCACGAGGATACGTGGTTTTCCCCAGGGCCTCTGTGGTTAGAGCTGTGAAATCTCCAACAGTGCTCACAGCTGCAATTGCAATTGTCCCTCTTCCCACAAAAGCACATAGATGTATCCTGAGCCTTTGCAGGCACTTTCACTTCCCCACTGTTCCCCACATCTAGGAAACTCTGACAGACTGGGAGAACTCCAGGAAGCAGCAGCAAGCTGAGTCAGAGGAGCTTTAGTTTGGATATCAGGAAAAAGCTTTTCACCAACAGGGTGCTTGGGCCCTGCAACAGGCTCCCCAGGGCAGTGCTCACAGCACCAAGCCTGACACAGTTGAAGAAGCATTTGGACAACAATCTCAGGCGCACGCTGTGACCCTTGGGTTGTTCTGTGCAAGGCCAGGAGCTGGACTGGATGGTCCTGATGGGACCCATCCAACTCCCCATATTCTACAGTGACTCTGTGGCCTAATGGGCTGCAGGAGGGCAGAAATAGGTGACAAGAGGAAAGAAATGAGATTGATGGGAAAATCAAGCCACAGTCCACAGAAGATGCAGGATACAGAACCCTTCCCTCCCACCATTCTCATTCTCTCTCACGGATCCCTTCCCCTACCCACACACTGGAAGGTGAAGAAGATCACTAAAAGAAGAAGAACCTACTTGACCCCCCTGTCCATGAGAACAGTCATTGCTCGGGCAGGAGTCACGTTCTCTACCATCATCCCCAGGCTCTGACAGGCTGCCTTCTGAATAAACTCTGGGGAGTTCCACACCATGGGGAGAAGGACCGCAGCAACCTCATCTGCCTCCGAGTCCATGTCCTTCTTCAAGATGGCAAAGAGCTCTCCCAGAGTGACGATTGCTAAGCAGGACACCTTGGACCGGAGGTTGGTCACCTGGGGAAGTCATGAGGGGAAACGTAAGAACCACCTTGAAAAGAAAACCGGTTTCCTTAGACAAAACTCCCAGGAAATGACAGCATGTCCCACTGTCTATAGAGGAATATGAAAGCACAGGAAGAGCAGAAGAGCCCAAACACAGAAAGACACTTACTGTGGCCCAAACTTCTGGCCTCACTCCTGCTTACTGCAGGCATAAAAAAATATCTTTCACTAAAGTCTTCTACTTAACGTTTCTACAATGTCAACTGCTTTGATTTTAGGCCCTTTGTTTTGAAAAACAAAGAAGCAAAATAAAGTAAGGGATGCTTTCAAACCATAAAGGCACAAGTCTTAAAGATAAACCAGGCACGTGCTGCTCTTCAAAAAAGCAACACCTGCAGCTGAAGCTCTCAGACAGGAAACAGAAAACACAGGCTCAGAGCTACAGACTCATTTGCAGGGTTCAATTACAGCTTGGGCAGACACTGGGACTCTGGCATAGACTGTCATTAGTGTCTCCATTTCTGCCTTGCATTATAATGGCACCACACTCAAAGACAAGTGCCAGCTACCCAACCTGCCAGTAAATACAGCTGCACGTACACACAGATCCTACAGATAGCTGACAGACATTACAAGTAGAAGGTCTAAAACCAGAAATGAAGGCACTCCCTGAGCACACATGGAGATGAACAAGCACATATCTACTCTACCAGCCGTGCATGAAGTATGGGGGACAATTCAGAACAATGTTCTCACCTCGCTGGTAGCTGCCAAGCAAATCTCACTAAGTCGGCAGAGCAGGACTTCTGGATGGGACTCAGCCAGGCGTGGGATGTTGAAGAGTCCCTTCTTCTTCAGTTCCCTGAAAGACAAGTACCAAAAAGATTGATTTTTCTCTCTACCCAAGAACTAGGCAGCACCCTCTGAAATGACCAGGCTGGCAGCTCAGTCAAACCATGGGAGGTGCTTTTCAAGGAGCACTTAATGAAATCATGGAATCCATTGCCACAGGATGCTGTGGCTGTCAAAAGCATACACAAATGCAAGAGGCGAAGAGAGGGCTTTCAGAGTGTTCATGTGTGGCCTTTCTGAAAATCTCTGCTATTAAGTCCCTCTGCCACCGCTTTCTAGAAGCTGTGAGGCTGGGCCATGCTGCTGTTTCTTGTCACCTCCCAGTACCTGTCCCATTGGGCTGTTCCTGGGACAGTATTTTCCTTCTTTGTCAGCCCCAGCAGGCAGTTCAGCCCTGAGAGTCTGCACTGCCACTCTGGAGCTGAGTTCCCACTCTACCATCTAGGCATGTGTGTCACCCACTCCACTCCACCTCACACATTCCACAAAAAAGCACCAGGATATCATCCCAGAAGATTAGGATTCCCTCCCTGGGCAAGAACTGTTGAAACTCTGGCTTTTCCCACAAAACAAGCCCCACAACAGCAACATTTTATTTAAAAGGTGCAAACACCTCCACCTCTCAGCACTTGCTTTGTGCAGGCCCTCAGGCTCAGGAAGGTATGTGAGGCATCAGGGCTGGTGACTGATCCCACGGGCACCCCTGAGTGTCATCAGGACCCCCCACACCTGCAGAAGCTCTCTGCACCTCACAGGGCACCAAAGAGAAAGGGCAAAGCAAAGGAGATGCATTTTTATCCCTGTGAGAATGAAGCATCCACCAGTGAGGGGATACTAAACCAGACATCAAAAGGTCAACCAATATCACCTCACATTTGTAGGGTTATCACCTCTGGGCCTCCTTCAGTCTGTGTCGAATTTTGGGACACATTGTGAGTATTGACAAAACATCTCAGGCCCGTATGAAGCAGTGAGAAGGAAAAGTTGAATTCCAAAAGTGCAAGATTCCTAGAGGATTTTATTTCTTTTTCCTTCTTTTCTGCCATGAGCCCTTCAGGAATAATGGCAGGCCGAGGGACTTGAAAGCACAACTCAGTCCATTTCTCAAAAAGAGGAGCTCCCTGGAGCTGCTTCTGGGACTCACATGCACGAGTCCCTGCCATTGCTGTCAGCACTGGGAGCAGAGAGGAATCTTAGTCCCACTGGGCCAGGGGCCCAAGGCACCCAAATGTCTACACTCAAATCTGCTGTCATACTGCTTCTGCCTTCAGCCAGCAAATCATCTCGTACCACAGCTTTCTCTCTTCCCTCAACATTTCCTTTGCAGCTCCAAGGAGCAGCAGCCACAGCCAGGAAACAGCACGGACCTGCTGCAGCTGCAGCACTGCTGCAGAGCAAGGCCAAGGAAAGGCTGCTCTCCAATCTTTATGCTCTCCCTGCTCTGCAGGCCTTTCAACCAGTGCCCTTTGGCCCTCTGGGCTCTCGCGGCTCCGAGGCACGAGCAAGACACAAAAGCTTCTGACCGACCTTAACGCTCAGAGGGACACAGAGGGAACGGGGCCTTTCTTACCAGTCGTCGCTGTCCAGCATGGAGAGCGCCTCCTGCAAGGACTGCTGTGGGTCTGAAAATGCTCCGTCCTTCTGCCCACGCCCACGGAGCGGCTCCTCTCGGCGCTTGGCACCAGTGGCCATCTGCGGGGTCACTGTAAGGAGAGGGTCGGCCATGGGCGCTGCAGCCCCGGGCACGGCACCCGCCATGGCGCGGCCTGCAGCCCCATCTCCCAGCCAGGGCTCCGTGTGGCACACGCTGCCACTGCCTCAGAGATTCCCTGCTGCCTGCATCCTGGGGCTCCTTGCTTGCTCCCAGCCTCCCCCAGCTGGGCACAGCTCCAGGCTGAAGCTGACAATTGCCCCCACAGTGCCAGCTCCCAAGTGCCACAGGTGCCACAGCCAGCGGCAGCTTCCTGAGGCCGCAGAGCTCCCACTCCCTGCCAGACAGTGCCCACAGGAGGGAACCCCTCAGGGGCCTCTCTTGTCTCAGCACCCTGATTTCCCCCAGCCCTAAGGACAGGGGCACTCTGCAGCTCCCTGAGGAAAGACCTGCAGCTGCCTTGTTATCACAAGGCCTGGCACCAAGCCAGGCCTGAACAGCCTGAAGAGCCCAGCCCTACTGGGCCGGACTCAATCCCCATGGGGCAACAACCAGGGAACAGCCATACATGACCCTTCACACCTCACAGCACCTCTGTTTCCATTGACTTCAAATATTCTAGACTATCAACTTTTGGAGTAACTCAAAAGTAGATTTGCTGTTCATTCTCAGGACAGACTATGGACCCAAGATCCTGGCTGTCCTGGCTGAAGCAGGAGGCAGCTTGTGCTCCTTGTGCAAGGACCAGCCCATGTGGGATAAAGCTGCCACAGAGCAGACTGAAACCTGCTGCATGACAAAGGCCTCAGCCCCTGCATGCTGGACGGCCTCTGTGTCTGAGAGACAAGGGCAGAGATGGACATTGCTCTTGACAGACATTCTTATCTGCCCTTATCATGCCGATTTCAGTAAACATCTTCTTTCTGGTTCCTAAAAGAACTCCCAGGTTCTAATACCTGGATGCATTTAGACCAACATTTTCTTCTCTTTGCTGGAGTATTTCAGGGGACATTCAAAGACAAGCCTAGGGTTGCAGGAGTGATACCCAGACGTAAATTGTGTTCTTGACACTGGATAATTCATTTTCCCCAAGCATTTTCCTTCCCAGCTGTATGAGATTGGGCCACTTTGGGGCCAGCCCAACTAGAGGTTGATTTTCTTAATGCAAGTAGAACAATGGAGCTCATTCTGGAATACTCTCCAATAGAGCTGCTAAAATTCTGAGAACAAATCATTCTATACAACAACTTCACAGAGGATAAAATCAGGCAGGAAAGTAGAAAAATAACAAAGCTGTAAATCCAGATTTTTTTTTTCCACTGCAGAATGGCCAGCTTAATAATAAAGGAGAGTAAGATCTGGGTTTTGAGGAAGGAGGATAATTCTGGATAGAAGGCAAGGTCTTTGAAGGTAAGAGCATCTGGGAAGGTGGCAGGGAAACTACAGATCCCAGGGTAACCTCCTTCGGACCATGGCAGTCATTCAGGTCTGCAAAATGGACACACAATACATAACAAAAACTATGATGCAAACCTAGCTGAAGCTGAAGCTCCATATTTCATGGGACAGACTTCCTGGAAACTTCTCAACAGCTGCACAGGGAAACATGCTCCTGCTAGCAGACACTTGAGGCAGGCCAGGGGAAAACCCTGAGCCACTTCCCCAGAGCTGCCACAGGCACAGCCTGGCCTCTGGGCTGCCCTGGGACAGCAGGGAGCCCAGAGCCCTGTGCTCTCCAGCAATGGCTCAGCTGCACATGCACCCTGCTGCTCCTCTCCCTGCCCCACAGCTCAGCAGCCCTACAGCTCCAGGGGCACTGGCAGCAGCACAGCTCCTTGCAGGGGGCACATGCAGGGCACAGCTGTTCCCTGCCAATGTGCACAGCCTCTCTGCGCTGCCACAAGAGCCTTCCTCCCACCAGAGAGCAGCTCAGATCCAACCTTAACCTTTTCTGAGGCTGAGCCATGCTCCTGGGCCAAGGCCCCCTGAGGCAGCCAGGAGCCCAGACCTCCATTCCCAAGGCCGGGTTCTGGCACAGGAATATCCAAACCAAAGAGGTCCATGAGTTCCCTTGGGAACAGAGGCATCCCAGGTCCTATCTTACACTGAGAGCTCTTTTCCTCCTTTCTCTGGGTTTTTGCTGTAGGTTCAGAAGAAGCTGTCAACCAGGTTATAGGAGAAGAAGTGAGTTAATTGAACTCACACCTTTATAATCAGCCCTTCTAATGGGTGGGGAATTCAGGTGTTTTTTAGTTACTGAAAAGATTGCTTGGTGTTTTATTTTTCTTGAAACTAGCATCAGTTTAGTTTCTCTGAACAATATGGAGCTGCTAAACCAAGAGAGAAGGGTTCTGCTACTTCAAGTGCTGCCCGTTGCCTCCCAACTACTACAGGATCCCTTTCCTTCCAAACACTTGGGAATTCACAGTGCTCTCTAGAATCTGACACTGGCAAGGAAGTCATTGATGTCAAAAGGAGTTTTCAAAGCCTTTGTTTCTGTATTTCCCACTCAATTCTAGGTGGGGTTCTGCAGTTTTGGGGATTTTTTATATTACTCTTTACAACAAAGGAAGGTCTGGGACACAAACAATGGCACCACGTGTTAGAGCCAAAAGCAGCTTTGCTTTCTCCATGAGATGTGCCCAGTATTCTGTGAGCCTGTATTTGTAGGGAACAAAGTGCTCATCCCAAAGTTCCACTTGTGCTCCACTTACTTCTTCCAGGGGTTTGTTCTCTGCTTTCTTACAGCACAGACATCCAAACCCAAATAAACACGACCTATCTCAAAACAATTCTGATCTTCGCTAATACTGACAATTCAAAATGTCCTTAATGGAAATAGCTGATGGCCAGTCATTCTGAAATACTCCCCAACTGGAGCTGTTAGAACTAGGAGAACTAATTCTTTACATGGCTTCACAGAGGATAAAATCATGTGGCAGCCAAGCCCTATGAGAAGAAAACCTCTCTTAAAACTGGATTCTTCCACCCTGCAGAATGCTCAGGTCAGTAGCAAAAGCAAGACAGGAAAGGATTTAATGAGATAAGTAATTTGTAGTCCAGAATTAATCTAGAAAAAATGTCACCTTACTTGCTGAGTAATACTTCTCCCTACCTGCAATAAGCATTCCACCTGCAGATCAGCAATGAAGGAGTCATTCCAAGGGGGCCATACCCAGGATTTGGCAGAAATAACGCTAAGTCAAGGAACCAGGGAATCTGATCCCTTTCTCTGCATCAACAGAATTATTTCTCCAAGTCTCATCTCTCCTATCATTACACGCCCAGAGATGCCAAAGAAACAACAACAGTGTCAATGAGATTCTCAACAGCATTGCCTGACCCAGATGCACCAGAAACTGCATTTTGTCTGGCACAATTCCACTTGTCAGGGATCAGGCAAGGCAGGGACAGGCACAAGGCATCTCCTGCCCCAGCCTCAGCCTGCAACACTGACACAGGCACAGACAGCCAGGGAAGAGATTTGTCACTGTGAACGTGCCAGAGGTGGCTTTGGGACTGTGCTGTCGAAGGATGACAAACTCACACCCCACCTTGGCTGCATCCATTTGGAAGTCTCCTTCTCCTTCATTGGAAAAGTCTAAAGGACTTTGTATCATAGGAGGTTTCCCTATTCCTCCCGGTGCAAAACCAGGCAATGTCCATGAATCTCCTTCTCATCTCATAGGATTCAGCTCAGAAACAGCCCCAAGGAAAGCTTTTTCCTTCAAGGGCAAGTCAAAGGAGTGGGAACATTCCTCAATACCTGCTAAATGCCTTCCTTTTTGAGTCTCATTTTGACATGAGAAAGGATGCCGGGAGATAAAAGTAATGTGCAGAATGGAGAGGAATGTTTCCTTTTCCTGCACAGCGTTTCCAGGATCCCAAGGTACCACTCCAGCTCCTGCCGCTGAACTCTTCACACTGACTGAAGGGATTTTCACTGCAACACCAGAGAACTCTCCCAAAGGACTCTGTGAGAGTCCACTGTGCTCATAAAGGAATGGAAACTTCCAAAACATTGTGTTTTAACCAAGCTTTCCAATTTTCACCTCAGAGTCAATACTAGAAAGGTCATTTTAGGACAGACATGCCCTGTACCTACCTGCATCTTCAAAGAACTTCTTTTCACTTCTGCTGCTGGATCCTGGCCTGGAGAAGATGGATGACAAAAGAAAATGTGAAGAGGTAGAAACAGAAGGGTGGGAATAGGCGTACCATGAAAGGAAGCAAACCTACTTAGCATGGACACTTCCATGAAGGACAGGATGCAACACATAAACCCAAAATTGCACAGAGCGGGCCAAGATCAGGCTATAATAAAAGCCGAGTCCAGCAGGGGACCCAGCCTGAGATGCTTTCAAGCCCTGCCTCCTCTTCCCCAACACCATCTCTGCTCTTGGGGCATTGCTGTTGGGTTTGACATGGGATGGGCAATGTGCTGAATACACAGAGGTTTGTGTGAATTCATGGAACAGCTGACTGTGCAAAATCACCACAGGAGATGGAAGAGGGGTGAACAGCGCACTGGAGCAGCAGACACCTTGGCTTACCTCATCTCCTGGGACTCCTGCAAATCCAGCTGGGGAGAGCTTGGCAGAGATCCCACAGCATTGTCAAGAGGGAGACTACCTGCCTTGCATATTGGGGGGATCAAAGGTAGTCTCAGTGCCCCCTTTTTCAATTCTCCACCACTGGGATATGGCAAGGAGGTCTGGAAGGAATAAAACACAGTGCTCAGATCAAGCATCCAGCCTTGCCCACATTCATGCCTCAAGACATTTAGATATACCCTCAACTGGAACCTGGCAGGAATAAACAGGTCAAACGGATGGAGCAAATTGGCAGAGGATGGGCAATGCAAAGGGAACTGAAAAGGGAGAGACCATATCCCACATTTGACACCTCTCCCCTCCTGCTCCCTCCTCTGCAAGTGTGCTGACATTCCCACCTGGCATGCACATCCTTGACATCAAGATGTTCTGGGGTGCCACTGCCTCCCCTGGATTTTGGGATGGCATGGCTGTGGCTTTAGATCACTGTTCTCTCCCTGCCCCAAAGGTGTCTCACAGCCACTGCTGATCTCCAGCCATGGTCCCACACAGCCATTCTGCAGGATGCCAAAACCTGCTTTTCTCAAGGCCCTCATTTCTTCTGCTGCTGCCTTTCCCTCCTACAGTTCCCCAGCAGCCTCTGAGCCCAGATGCTGCTGAGATCTCGGCATGCTCCCTGCTCTCAAGCTCCCACACATCCATCAGCTCAGGCTCACTGGCATTTAGCAAGTTGAGCAGAGCTCCCTGCCCTGCTGCTCTCTGCAAGCTCTCTGCCTGCCCAAGCTGCTCCAGGGCCCCCATGCCATGGCCAGGAATGGGGCTGGAGGCACTGGGGCAGATGCACACCCATCCTTAGTATCCCATCATTTCTGGCCCAGTTCAAGACCCAAATCAGGACCTGTTCAAAGTTCACTGAAAGGGTCAGTTCCTGTCAGGGATACACTGGGCCCTTTCTCTGCAAGGCTGAAATCAAGTACCAAAGCCTTCGATTGCACATTCTCTCTACCAAAGCTGTTGTTCATCTGCCTCCTCCTGCACCCCACAGCAAACCCAAAACAACTGCAGCTCCTGGCCCTGCTGCAAAGGCCATCGTGTGCCTGGGCTCTGGGCTGCTCTCCCCATGGCCACCTCCCATCCCTTCCCTCTGCACAAAGCCATGCCAGAGCACACAGCTGCCCAGGAGCTGATGGAGTCTGGAAACAGCAACAGAGACAACTGTGCAGAGGGCATGGCTGTACAACTCACAAGCTGAGACAACCTGACTTGGCAGCTTCCAGCAAACGCCTTATTCCATCCAAAGCTGTCACAGCTGACACAAAAGACCACCAAAACATAGAGGTGCTTCACAGATACCCATAGGTTACTAACTGGTGAAGGATTGCTTTTCGAGATTGCACAACTTGAGGTGCTTTGATTGCTTGTTGGTGTTTTCTTAGCCATAAGACACAGAAGGAACCACAACAGAGCCCAGAAACCAAAGACCTCTCCTCTTATTGATACATGCTGATGAGGACATGAAGTCTGCTCTTCACACCCATTGCAAAGACAACCTGAAGCAGTGTCCAGCTGAGCTTTTCTTTGGCTCAGCTGTTTCCCTGGGCTCACAGAACAGGAAAAGCTCTCCAAGCTCTGCCTACAGCACATAAACTGAAAATCTACCATACAGGACTTAGTCCTTGGTCTCCTTACCTTATGTCCTTTTCCCTCTGAACTCTGCTCCTGGCTGCTTCTTCTGATATCATTGTAGCCAGTGCTAGTTTTCCCTTTCTCTTTCTCTCCATCATACATAGCGCTTGCCTTGTTGGGAAAAGAGCTCTTTGGGATGGGAGGCAAGGGCTTGAAGGGAAGGAGGGAAGAGGGACGTGTCTGTGGAAGACTCTTGGAAATACTGGAGTCAGTCAGGCCTGCAAAGTGAAGATACAAAATGTAACAGAGCCCACTAAGTAAATCTAAAACATCTGAAGCTCCATATTTCATGGGACAGACTTCCTGGAAACTTCTAAACAGCTGCACAGGGAAACATGCTGCTGCTGGCAGAGACTTGAATCAGGCCAGGGGCAAAACCCTGAGCCACTTCCCCAGAGCTCCCACAGGCACAGCCTGGCCTCTGGGCTGCCCTGGGACAGCAGGGAGCCCAGAGCCCTGTGCTCTCCAGCAAGGGCTCAGCTGCACAGGCACCCTGCTGCTCCTCTCCCTGTCCCACAGAAAAAAACTGGCCATCCAATTGTAAATTGCTGCTTTTGCTCTGCTGAATTGTTCCATGTGGTTCTTTCCCTGCTTTCTTTCCCACAGACACAACCAAACCCAAAAAATTCAAAAATATTTACTGGAAATTGGAGAGTGCACGCCATTAAGAAATACTCTGCAACTGAGATCTTAACATTCAGACTAAATTCTTTATATGGTTTCAGAAAGGATAAAATCATGTGGCATCCAAGCTGTGAGAGAGGAACCCCTGTCTTCAAAATGAATTTCTTTCCCTCTGTAGAGTATCCTGATCAGTAGCAAAGGCAAGACAAGAAAGGATTAATGAGATAAGTAATGCCTAGCCCAACAAAACTGACAACTCCTTTGTGGAGCAACACAAATGTCTAGCTCCATTCAGAACTCCAGTTACATACCAGCAATGAAGGAATCATTCCAAAGGGGCCATACCCAGGATTTAGCAGAACTAACGCTAAGTCAAGGAACCAGGGGATCTGGTCGGTTTTTCTGCAACACCAGAATTATTTCTTCAAGTCTCATCTCTCCTATCATTACACGCCCAGAGATGCCAAAGGAACAACAACAGTGTCAATGAGGCTTTCAACTTGAAAGCATTGCCTGACCCAGATGCACCAGAAACTGCATTTTGTCTGGCACAATTCCACTTGTCAGGGATCAGGCAAGGCAGGGACAGGCACAAGGCACAAGGCATCTCCTGCCCCAGCCTCAGCCTGCAACACTGACACAGGCACAGACAGCCAGGGAAGAGATTTGTCACTGTGAACCTGCCAGAGGTGGCTTTGGGCCTGTGCTGTCAGAGGATGACAAACTCACACCCTGCCTTGGCTACATCCACTTGGAAGTCTCCTTCTCCTTCATTAGAAATGTCAAAATTACTTTCTATCATAGGAAGTTTCCCTATTCCTCCCAGAGCAAAAGCAGGCAATGTCCATGAATCTCCTTCACATCTCATAGGATTCAGCTCAGAAACAGCCCCAAGGAAAGCTTTTCTCCTTCAAGGGCAGGTGAAAGGAGTGGGAACATTCCTCAATTCCTGCTAAATGCCTTCCTTTTCTAGTCTCATTTTGACACACAAATGCTACAGGGAGATAAAAGGCATGTGCAGGATGGAGAGGAATGTTTTCTTTTCAGCGCTGCATTTCCAGGACCCCAAGGTACCACTCCAGCTCCTGCCACTCAACACTTCACAATGGAGGAATTTTCCCTGCAACACCAGAGAACACTCGCAGTGACTGGGCTCTGGGAGAGTCCACTGAGCCTGTCAAGGAATTGAAATGAATTTAAGGAAATTGTTGAAAGAATGGGTTTTAACCAAACTTGCCAAATGTCACCTCTAAGTCAAGATTGCAATAGTCAATTTAGAACAGACATGCGCTGTACCTACCTGAATGTTCAGACGACTTCCCTTGGCTTCTGCTGCTGGATCTTGGCCTGGAGAAAACGGAGTAAAAAGGACATATGAGGAGGTAGAAAGAGAAGAGAGGGAATGGGTGTACCATGAAAGGAAGCAAACCTTCTTAGCATGGACACTTCTATGAAGGAGGGGATGCAACACATAAACCCAAAAGGATGCAAAGCTGATTAATTGTCCTCCTTAAGCTTTCATTTGCTGCAGTCACCCAGAGCAGGCCAAGCTCAGGCTGTTATAAAAGACAAATCCAGCAGGGGACCCATCCTGAGAATGCTTTCAAGCCCTGCCTCCTCTTCCCCAACACCACCTCTGGGCTTGGGGCTTTCCTGATGGGTTTGACGTTGGATGGGCAAAATACTGAATACACAGAGGCCTGCCTGAATACATGGAACAGCTGACTGTGCAAAGTCACCACAGGAGATGGGAAAAGTGAGGGTGAGCAGCACACTGGAGCAGCAGACACCTTGGCTTACCTCATCTCCTGGGACTCCTGCAAATCCAGCTGGGGAGAGCTTGGCAGAGACCCCACAGCATTGTCAAGAGGGAGACTGCCTGCCTTACATATTGGGGGGATCAAAGGTAGTCTCAGTGACCCCTTCTTCATTTCCCCACCACTGGGATATGGCAAGGAGGTCTGGAAGGAATAAAACACAGTGCTGAGATCAAGCATCCAGCCTAGCGCACATTCATGCCTCAAGATTTAGATATACCCTCAACTGGAGCCTGGCAGGAATAAACAGATCAAACTGATGGAGCAGATTGGCAGAGGATGGGCAATGCAAAGGGAACAGTAGAGAGAGTGACCGTGTCCCACATTTGACACCTCTCTCCTACCCCATTCTCTCCTCTGCATGGGTGCCTACATTTCCATCAGGCATCTACATGTTGTGGATAAACTGAAAATCTACCATACATGACTGAGCTTGGTGTCCTTACCTTATGTCCTTTTCCCTCTGAATTCTGCTCCTGCCTGCTTCTTCCAATATCATTGTCACCTCTGCTATCTTTCCCCTTCCCTCCATCAAACATCTTGCTTGGCTTGATGGGAGAAGAGCTCTCTGGGATGGGAGGCAAGGACTTGTATGGAAGCAGTGAGGAGGGAAGTGTCGGTGGAAGACTCTTGGAAATACTGGAGTCCGTCAGGCCTGCAAAGTGGAGATACAAAACGTAACAGAGCCCACTAAGTAAATCTAAAGCAACTGAAGCTCTGTATTTCATGGGACAGACTTCCTGGACACTTCTAAGCAGCTGCACAGGGAAACATTCTCCTGCTGGCAGACAATTGAGGCAGGCCAGGGGCAAACCCTGAGCCACTTCCCCAGAGCTCCCACAGGCACAGCCTGGCCTCTGGGCTGCCCTAGGACAGCAGGGAGCCCAGAGCCCTGTGCTCTCCAGCAATGGCTCAGCTGCACATGCACCCTGCTGCTCCTCTCCCTGCCCCACAGCTCAGCAGCCCTACAGCTCCAGGGGCACTGGCAGCAGCACAGCTCCTTGCGGGGGGCACATGCAGGGCAGAGCTGTTCCCTGCCAATGGGCACAGCCGCTCTGCGCTGCCACAAGAGCCTTCCACCCACCAGAGAGCAGCTCAGATCCAACCTCACCTCTGTGTGAGGCTGAGCCATGCTCACAAGTCAAGAAGTGAGTTGGGTGAACTCCCACCAATACAATCAATCCGTCTCATGAATAAGGCATCCAAGAGGTTTTTGTACTATTCAGTACATTGCTGTGGTTTGATTTTTCATGAAACCAGCCTCACTACAATTCCTCTGAACAGCATGGGGCTGGCAAGCCAAGAGAGAAAGCTTCTACAGCTGTGCTTATGTGTTGCTACTTGCTCATCTACTACTTTGAAATCCCTTTCAATCTAAACTGTTGGCAAACCCCAGTGGTGTCCAGAATTTGACAATTACACATAGGAATTAATTGCTTTCCCAAGCTACTGTTCGTGGCCTTTGTTTTTGTAACTCCCACTCAGTTCTGGGTCAGGTTTTGTTTGTTGCTTTTATTTCTCTTGACAACAGAGGAAGTGCTGACACATGAACAATGGCTCCTCATGTTGGAAGAAGCTTTGCAATCCACATTACATATCCCCCAAAATACAAGGAGTCTGTATCACAGGGAAAAAAAACTGGCCATCCAATTGCAAACTGCCACTTTTGCTCTGCTTCACTCTTCCATGGGGTTTTTCCCTGCTTTCTTTCCCACAGACACAACTAAACCCAACATAAAATATGACCTGCCTCAAAACATTTCTGATCTTGGCTAAAACTGACAATTCAAAATGTCTTTAATGGAAATCGCAGAGGGGAAGTCATTGTGAAATACTCTCCAGCTGAGCTGTTAACATTCAGAGAGTTAATTCTTTACATGGTTTCAGAAAGGATAAAATCATGTGGCATCCAAGCTGTTAGAGAGGAACACCGATGTAAAAACAGATTTCTTTCCCTCTGTAAAAGGTCCCGGTCAGTAATATAGATGGAAAGGTAAGGATCAATGAGATAGGTCCTTCCGAGTCCAGAATTAAGCCAGCAAAACTGACAACTCCTTTGTAGAGCAACACCAATCTCTAGCTGCATTCAGCATTCCAGCTGCAGATCAGCAATGAAGGAATCATTCCAAAGGGGCCATACCCAGGATTTAGCAGAACTAACGCTAAGTCAAGGAACCAGGGGATCTGGTCGGTTTTTCTGCAACACCAGAATTATTTCTTCAAGTTTCATCTCTCCTATCATTACACGCCCAGAGATGCCAAAGGAACAACAACAGTGTCAATGAGGCTTTCAACTTGAAAGCATTGCCTGACCCAGATGCACCAGAAACTGCATTTTGTCTGGCACAATTCCACTTGTCAGGGATCAGGCAAGGCAGGGACAGGCACAAGGCACAAGGCATCTCCTGCCCCAGCCTCAGCCTGCAACACTGACACAGGCACAGACAGCCAGGGAAGAGATTTGTCACTGTGAACCTGCCAGAGGTGGCTTTGGGCCTGTGCTGTCAGAGGATGACAAACTCACACCCTGCCTTGGCTACATCCACTTGGAAGTCTCCTTCTCCTTCATTAGAAATGTCAAAATTACTTTCTATCATAGGAAGTTTCCCTATTCCTCCCAGAGCAAAAGCAGGCAATGTCCATGAATCTCCTTCACATCTCATAGGATTCAGCTCAGAAACAGCCCCAAGGAAAGCTTTTCTCCTTCAAGGGCAGGTGAAAGGAGTGGGAACATTCCTCAATTCCTGCTAAATGCCTTCCTTTTCTAGTCTCATTTTGACACACAAATGCTACAGGGAGATAAAAGGCATGTGCAGGATGGAGAGGAATGTTTTCTTTTCAGCGCTGCATTTCCAGGACCCCAAGGTACCACTCCAGCTCCTGCCACTCAACACTTCACAATGGAGGAATTTTCCCTGCAACACCAGAGAACACTCGCAGTGACTGGG
The DNA here is from genome assembly GCF_047830755.1 of Zonotrichia albicollis. Taxonomy (NCBI): domain Eukaryota; kingdom Metazoa; phylum Chordata; class Aves; order Passeriformes; family Passerellidae; genus Zonotrichia; species Zonotrichia albicollis. The sequence goes on from NW_027428451.1 coordinate 23,262, forward strand.
CTCTGGGAGAGTCCACTGAGCCTGTCAAGGTATTGAAATGAATTTTAAGGAAATTGTTGAAAGAATGGGTTTTAACCAAACTTGCCAAATGTCACCTCTAAGTCAAGATTGCAATGGTCAATTTAGAACAGACATGCGCTGTACCTACCGGAATGTTCAGACGACTTCCCTTGGCTTCTGCTGCTGGATCTTGGCCTGGAGAAAACGGAGTAAAAAGGACATATGAGGAGGTAGAAAGAGAAGAGAGGGAATGGGTGTACCATGAAAGGAAGCAGACCTTCTCAGCATGGACACTTCTATGAAGGAGGGGATGCAACACATAAACCCAAAAGGATGCAAAGCTGATTAATTGTCCTCCTTAAGCTTTCATTTGCTGCAGTCACCCAGAGCAGGCCAAGCTCAGGCTCTAATAAAAGCCAAGTCCAGCAGGGGACCCATCCTGAGAATGCTTTCAAGCCCTGCCTCCTCTTCCCCACCACCCCCTCTGGGCTTGGGGCATTGCTGTTGGGTTTGACATCGTGCTGGATAATCATAGATGGGCAAAATATTGAATACACCCAGGTTTGCCTGAATACATGGAACAGCTGACTGTGCAAAATCACCACAGGAGATGGGAAAAGTGAGGGTGAACAGCACACTGGAGCAGCAGACACCTTGGCTTACCTCATCTCCTGGGACTCCTGGAAATCCACCTGGGGAGAGCTTGGCAGAGACCCCACAGCATTGTCAAGAGGGAAACTTCCTGCCTTACATATTGGGGGGATCAAGGATTTTCCGAATGCCCCCTTCTTCATTTCCCCACCACTGGGATATGGCAAGGAGGTCTGGAAGGAATAAAACACAGTGCTCAGATCAAGCATCCTGCCTCGCCCACATTCATGCCTCAAGACATAGATATACCCTCAACTGGGACCGTGCAGGAATAAACAATTCAAACTGATGGAGCAGATTGGCAGAGGATGGGCAATGGAAAGAGAACTGTTGAGGGAGAAACCATGTCCCACATTTCCAAGCTTTCTCATTTCCCGGGAAATATGGCTACATCGCCAACTGCCATTCACATGTTTGACATCAAGATGTTATGGGTTGCCACTGCCTTTTGGATGGCATGGCAGTGGCTTTAGATCCCTGTTCTCTCCCTGCCCCTAAGGTGGCTCACAGCCACTGCTGATCTCCAGCCATGGCCCCACAAAGCCATTCTGCAGGATGCCAAAACCTGCTTTTCTCAAGGCCCTCATTTCTTCTGCTGCTGCCCTTCCCTCCTACAGTTCCCCAGCAGCCTCTGAGCCCAGATGCTGCTGAGCTCTCGGCATGCTCCCTGCTCTCCAGCTCCCACACATCCATCAGCTCAGGCTCACTGGCATTTAGCAAGTTGAGCAGAGCTCCCTGCCCTGCTGCTCTCTGCAAGCTCTCTGCCTGCCCAAGCTGCTCCAGGGCCCCCATGCCATGGCCAGGAATGGGGCTGGAGGCACTGGGGTAGATGCACACCCATCCTAGGTATCCCATCATTTCTGGCCAAGCTGAAGAGCCAAATCAGGACCTGTTCTAACTTGACTGAAAGGGTCGGTTCCTATCAGAGCAAAAATCTCAGAGCTTTGCCAACAACACACAAACTGAAAATTTACCACACTGGACTTTGCTTGGTCTCCTTACCTTACATCCATTTCCCTCTGAAGTGAGCCCTTTCCTTCTAATCTCTTCCTCACAGCCAGTGCCAGGTTTCCCAGTCTCCTGCTCTCTACTCCATATCTTGCTTGCCATGGGAGAAAGAGAGCTCTTGGGGAAGGGAAGCAAAGGCTTGGGGGGAAGGAGCATAGATGGACTTGCCAGGGAAAACTTCTTAGCAAGAGGATAGCCAGTCAGGCCTGCAAAGTGGAGGCACAAAATGTATCAGAGCCTGCAATGCAAACCTAAAGCTCTGTATTTCATGGGACAGATTCCTTGGAAACTTCTAAACTGCTGAACAGGGAAAAATGCTCTGAATGGTACCAACTTGAATCAGGCCAGTGCAAAACACTGAGCCGCTTCCCCAGAGCTGCCACAGGCACAGCCTGGCCTCTGGGCTGCCCTGGGACAGCAGGGAGCCCAGAGCCCTGTGCTCTCCAGCAAGGGCTCAGCTGCACATGCACCCTCCTGCTCCTCTCCCTGCCCCACAGCTCAGCAGCCCTAAAGCTCCCTTCAATCTTCACCTTTTCCTTCAGTTGTCTTTCCTTGTCTAGTAGAATCCATCTTCAAACCCGTGCTTCTGCCAGGCAGAAGTGTCAGGGTTTGAATCTGGAATGGCTCTCGGAGTTGGCAGCGACGGGAGCTCGGTACCCAGCCTCAGAACAAGGCCGGGTGACTCCAATCGCCAGCGCTCGGCACACAGAGGCAGAGCCAGACGCGTCTGCTGCCGCTGGGGCCGTGTCCAGCACAACCTGCACCAGCCCAGCCTGGGGCTGCCCCTTTGTGACACGCTGCCCATGCTTCTCTCGTTTCCATGGCTGCAAAACCCCACCCCAACTCCATCCCCTTCCATTCCCTTCCCTAGGCCAGCCAGCCCTAAGCCCAACCTGGCCAGGCCTGAGGCTTTCACACTGCCTAGGATGTAGACCCTCTCCAAAGTTACTTTGCAAGGCCTTTCATTCCGTAATTCCCACTCAATTGCGGGTTGCAGCTTGTTGGTGTGGGATTTTGTTTCATTCTCTTCACATCACACAAAGTGGTGAGACCCAAACAATGGCACTGGGCAGTGGAAGTAAAAGAAGCTTGGCACTCCCCAGTAGATGTCCCCAGAATTCAGATGGCCAAAAGCTGTAGGCTCTCTGAGCATGCAAACATTCCTCTTTTGCTGTGCTGAATTGTTCTAGGGGTTTATTCTCTACTTTCTTTTCAGCACAGACACCCAAACCAAAATAAACACAACCAATCTCAAAACAATTTTGATCTTGGCTAATACTGTCAATTCAAAATGTCCTTAATGGAAAGAGCTGATGGCCAGCCATTCTGAAATACTCCCCAACACAGCTTTTGGAACTAGGAGAGCTAATTCTTTACATGGCTTCTCAAAGGATTAAATCATGTGGCAGCCAAGCACCGTGAGAGGAAATCCTGTCTAAAAATGGGATTTCTTGCCCTCTGTAAAATGTCCCAGTCAGTAATAAAAGTTAGAAAGCCATGGATTAATGACAGAAGTCATTCCTAGTCCAGAATTATTCCAGAAAATAATTTAACTTCTTCAATGAGCAGTACTTCTCCCTAGCTGCATTCAGCATTCCAGTTGCATACCAGCAATGAAGGAATCATTCCAAAGGGGCCATACCCAGGATTTGAATAAACTAACCCTAAGCCAAGGAACCAGGAGATCTGATCCCTTCCTCAGCATCAGCAGAATTATTTCTCCAAGTCCCATCTCTCCTTTCATTACACGCCCAGAGATGCCAAAGGAACAACAACAGTGTCAATGAGGCTTTCAACAGCATTGCCTGTCCCAGATGCACCAGAAACTGCATTTTGTCTGGCACAATTCCACTTGTCAGGGATCAGGCAAGGCAGGGACAGGCACAAGGCACAAGGCATCTCCTGCCCCAGCCTCAGCCTGCAACACTGACACAGGCACAGACAGCCAGGGAAGAGATTTGTCACTGTGAACCTGCCAGAGGTGGCTTTGGGCCTGTGCTGTCAGAGGATGACAAACTCACACCCTGCCTTGGCTGCATCCGTTTGGAAGTCTCCTTCTCCTTCATTGGAAATGTCAAAAGGACTTTCTATCATAGGAGGTTTCCCTATTCCTCCCAGAGCAAAAGCAGGCAATGTCCATGAATCTCCTTCACATCTCATAGGGTTCAGATCAGAAACAGCCCCAAGGAAAGCTTTTCTATTACTAGAGCAGCCGGAAGGATTCGGAACATTCCTCAAATCCTGCTAAATGCCTTCATTTTCTCTACTAATTCTGACCTTATAAAGGCTGCAGGTAGATAAAAGGCATGTGCACGATGGAGAGGAAATGTTTTCTTTTCCTGCACAGCATTTCCAGGACCCCAAGTTACCACTCCAGCTCCTGCCAGTCAACACTTCACAATAGAGCAATTTTCACTGCTCCACAAGAGAACGCACCCAGGGACTGGCCTCTGGGAGAATCCACTAAGCCCATCAAGGAATTGAAACAAATTCAAAGAAATTTTTAAACAATGAGTTTCAGCTGAGTATTCCAAATGTAACCTCTGAGATCAGATAGCAATGGCTGTTTTAGGAAAGACATGCCCTGCACATACTTGGATGTTCACAGGATTTCTCTTGTCTTCTGCTGCTGGATCTTGGCCTGGAGGAAATGGAGGACAAAGAACATATGAGGAGGTAGAAAGAGAAGGGAGGGAATGGGTGTACCATGAAAGGAAGCAAACCTTCTCAGCATGGACACTTCTATGAAGTAGGGGATGCAACACATAAACCCAAAAGGATGCAAAGCTGATTAATTGTCCTTAAGCTTTCAGTTGCTGCAGTCACACAGAGCTGGTCAAGCTCTGGTTGAAACACATCAGTCATTCTTCAACTTGCACCAGAACTCCCCAATTCTGCTGCCTCTGCTTTTGAAGCCCAGTGGCTCCTGCAGCCTCTCTGAAGCAGCAAGAGCTGCTGGGCTCAGATACCAGTTTGGATGGAGGGCTACTTTTGTACTTCTCACAAAGTTTGACTTGGCCTGCTCGTGCCTCACCCTGGTGACAGCCTCCTGCTACACGTGGGCAGAGCACTGCTGTCTCCTGAGAATGATTTTACACCTCCTGGCTCTTTCCAGAACACAATGGCTTTTTCCAACTCAGCCGCTAGGGAGGAATATTCACATTGCACTTTCAAAGCCCTGCCAAGGATTTTCAATTGGAATGATACTTCTGTGCCTCCCTCTTTATGGTTATCACTTGGATAAGCTTCACAGCTTCATTTTATCACACATATCCAAGCCAATATCTTTCCATCAGGTACAGTCTCTTAACTCTTCTCTATCACCTTGCTCTCTTTGATCTTAAGCCAGATCTAAACATTAAACATCAATCAGATTATACATCTCCATCCCAAAACTTATCAGGGATCTCATTTCACAGGGGAGGCCAAGGCACAGAGAAATTCCACCTGATGATTACAGAAGCAGCACCTGAATTTGCAGACACCTCTCCAGGAGCCAACATTTGCCCATGCATATTCTCCTGGCTGGAAAATTTAACAGTCAAGGATCTCAGCATCCAAAGTTCTGCAGGATCCAGGCCCATGCAAAACAGTTCCCAAATGACCCCACAAAAATTACAGAGGTAATCAAGAGCCAAATCCAGCAGAGGACCCTTCTGGAGGTGCTTTGAAGCCCTGCCTTCTCTTCCCCAACACCACCTCTGCTCTTGGGGCGTTGCTGTTGGGTTTGACATTGGATGAGCAAAATGCTGAATACACAGAGGCTTGCCGGAATGGGAGACTGTGCAAAATGTCCATAGGAGATGGGAAAAGTGAGGTGAACATCACACTGGAGCAGCACACCCCTTGACTTACCTCATCTCCCAGGACTCCTGCAAATCCACCTGGGGAGAGCTTTGGACAGATCCCGCAGCACTGCCAACATTGAGACTTCCTGCCATGCATATTGGGGGGATCAAAGGCAGTCCCAATGATGCCTTCTTCATTTCCCCACCACTGGGATATGGCAAGGAAGCCTGGAAAAAGTAGAACACAGTGCTCAGATCAGGCATCCAGCCTTGCCCCAGTCCTCCCTCAGGACATTTACATTTTCCCTCAACTGGGACTTGCCAGGAATAAACAAGTCAAACTGATGGAGCAGATTGGCCCAGCACGAGGAATGCAAAGGGACGTGGTGAGGGACAGATCATGTCCCACATTTGACACCTCTTCCCTCCTGCCCTCTCCTCTCCAATGCACCTACATTCCCATTAACATCATGATGTTCTGGGGTGCCACTGCCTCCCCTGGCCTTTTGGATGGCATGGCTGTGGCTTTAGATCACTGTTCTCTCCCTGCCCCTAAGGTGGCTCACAGCCACTGCTGATCTCCACCCATGGCCCCACAAAGCCATTCTGCAGGATGCCAAAACCTGCTTTTCTCAAGGCCCTCATTTCTTCTGCTGCTGCCCTTCCCTCCTACAGTTCCCCAGCAGCCTCTGAGCCCAGATGCTGCTGAGCTCTCGGCATGCTCCCTGCTCTCCAGCTCCCACACATCCATCAGCTCAGGCTCACTGGCATTTAGCAAGTTGAGCAGAGCTCCCTGCCCTGCTGCTCTCTGCAAGCTCTCTGCCTGCCCAAGCTGCTCCAGGGCCCCCATGCCATGGCCAGGAATGGGGCTGGAGGCACTGGGGTAGATGCACACCCATCCTTAGTATCCCAGCATTTCTGGGATATCCCAGCTAAAGAGCCAAATCAGGACCTGTTCTAACTTGACTGTTAGAAGGGTCTGTTCCTGTCAGGGCAAAAAGTCTCAGAGCTCTGCCAACAGCACATAAACTGAAAATTTACCACACTGGACTTTACTGGCTCTCCTTACCTTACATTCTTTTTCCTCTGAAGTGATTGCCTTTTTCATTCTACTCTCCTCATCCAAGCCGCTGCCAGGTTTCCCACTCTCCTGCTCTCCGTAGCACATCTTGCTTGCCTTGGTAGCAGGAAAGCTCTTCTGGATGGGAGGCAACAGCTTGGAGGGAAGGAGCATGGATGGACTGGCCAGAGA
>NW_027428452.1:0-28754 GCF_047830755.1 Zonotrichia albicollis
TGACCCCCGAGCACAGGGGACAGGACTGAGGTGTTTGAGGGGACAGGGGACACCAAGGAGTGGGGACAGGGACCTCTGAGCACAGGGGACAGGACTGAGGTGTCTGGGGGGACAGGGGACACCAAGGTGTGGGGACAAGGGACCCCCGAGCACAGGGGACAGGACTGAGGCATCTGGGGGGGACAGGGGACACCAAGGTGTGGGGACAAGGGACCCCCGAGCACAGGGGACAGGACTGAGGTGTCTGGGGGGACAGAGGACCTGCTTGATGAGGTGGCAGGGGACACCAAGGTGTGGGGACAAGGGACCCCCGAGCACAGGGGATCTGCTCAATGAGGTGACAGGGGACCCCAAGGTGTGGGGACAGGGACCCCAAGCACAGGGGACAGGACTGAGGTGTCTGGGGGGACAGGGGACACCAAGGTGTGGGGACAAGGGACCCCCAAGCACAGGGGACAGGACTGAGGTGTCTGGGGGGACAGTGAACCTGTGACAGGGGAACAGGGGACCCGAATAATCAAGGTGACAAGGCACCTTTCTACAAGGGGTGACAAGTGATGCCCCTCCCTGAGGTGACACCAAACCCCAAAGCACAGGAGGGGTGACAGAACCCACCCAAGCACACCCTGTCTGACACACGGCTGTCCCTGTCCCCCCTGGTAGCCTGTCCCCGCGGTGTCACCTGCTTGATGAGCTCAGACTGTCCCTCACGGCACACACTGACAGACACACGGCTGTCCCTGTCCCTGGTGTCACCTCCTTGATGAGCTCGGACTGGCCCTTTGGGCACACCCTGACAGACACACGGCTGTCCCTGTCCCCTACTCCTGGTGTCACCTCCTTGATGAGCTCGGACTGGCCCTGTGGGCACACCCTGACAGACACACAGCTGTCCCTGTCCCCCCCTGGTGGCCCTGTCCCCACGGTGTCACCTCCCTGATGAGTTGGGACTGCCTCTCTGGGCACAACCTATCCCTTGTCCCCTCTGGTGGCCCTGTCCCCGCGGTGTCACCTCCTTGATGAGCTCGGACTGGCCCTCTGGCTGTCCCTGTCCCCCCCTCTGGTGTCCTCCTATCCCCGCGGTGTCACCTCCTTGATGAGCTCGGACTGCCCCTCTGGCTGTCCCTGTCCCCTGTCCCCCCCAGTGTCCCTGTCCTCGCGGTGTCACCTCCTTGATGAGCTCAGACTGCCCCTCTGGGCACACACTGACAGACACACAGCTGTCCCTGTCCCACCTGGTGGCCCTGTCCCCCGGTGTCACCTCCTTGATGATCTCAGACTGTCCCTCACAGCACACCCCGACAGACACACGGCTGTCCCTGTCCCCCCCTTGGTGGCCTGTCCCCACGGTGTCACCTCCTTGATGAGCTGGGACTGGCCCTCTGGCTGTCCCTGTCCCCTCTGGCTGTCCCTGTCCCCCCTGGTGGCCCTGTCCCCGCGGTGTCACCTCCTTGATGAGCTCAGACTGGCCCTCTGGCTGTCCCTGTCCCCTCTGGCTGTCCCTGTCCCCCCCATGGTGTCCCTGTCCCCGCGGTGTCATCTCCTTGATGAGCTCAGACTGGCCCTGTGGGCACAGATTGACAGACATACGGCTGTCCCTGTCCCCCCCTGGTGGCCCTGTCCCCGCGGTGTCACCTCCTTGATGAGCTGAGACTGCCTCTCTAGGCACAACCTATCCCTTGTCCCCCCCTGGTGTCCCTGTCCCCGCGGTGTCACCTCCTTGATGAGCTCGGACTGGCCCACGCTGTAGCTGTAGTTGGCGATCAGCGCGGCGATGCCCACGTAGGAGCGCACCAGCTCCGCCAGCAGCCGCAGGATGGTCGAGGTGGGCATCAGGGGCTTGGAGCCCCGCGCCCGGGCCCGCTCCTCGCCGCGCTCCCCCTCCTTCTCCTTGCGGCCCTCGCGGCCCTCCTCGGGGCTGGACGCTGTGGGGACATGGGGACAGCGTCAGGGGACAGTCAGGGGACATGGGGACAGGGTCAGGGGGACAGGGACAGGGGACACGGGGACAGGGACAGGGGACACGGGGACACGGGGACAGTGTCAGGGGACAGGGTCAGGGACACGGGGACAGCGTCAGGGGACACGGGGACAGGGACAGGGGACATGGGGACAGCGTCAGGGGACACGGGGACAGGGTCAGGGAACGTGGGGACATGGGGACAGTGTCAGGGGACAGGGTCAGGGACACGGGGATAGGGTCAGGGGACACGGGGACAGGGACAGGGGACATGGGGACAGCGTCAGGGGACACAGGGACAGGGACAGGGGACATGGGGACAGCATCAGGGACACGGGGACAGGGACACGGGGACAGTGTCAGGGACATGGGGACAGGGAACGTGGGGACACAGGGACAGGGACAGGGGACATGGGGACACGGGGACAGGGTCAGGGGACATGGGGACAGCGTCAGGGGACAGTCAGGGGACATGGGGACAGCGTTAGGGAACGTGGGGACAGTGTCAGGGGACACGGGGACAGGGTCAGGGGACATGGGGACAGCGTCAGGGGACATAGGGACATGGAAACAGGGTCAGGGGATATGAGGATAGGGTCAAGGGACAGTCAGGGGACATGGGGACAGTGTCAGGGGACAGTCAGGGGACATGGGGACAGCGCTAGGGACACGGGGACAGCGCCAGGGGACAGTCAGGGGACATGGGGACAGGGTCAGGGGACATGGGGACAGCATCAGGGACACGGGGACAGTGTTAGGGACATGGGGACAGGGACAGGGGACACGGGGACAGGGTCAGGGGACAGTCAGGGGACATGGAGACAGTGTCAGGGGACACAGGAATGGGGTCAGGGGACATGGGGACAGTGTCAGGGGACACAGGAATGGGGTCAGGGGACATGGGGACAGTGTCAGGGGACAGGGGGACATGGAGACAGGGTCAGGGGACACGGGGACAGCATCAGGGGACAGTCAGGGGACACAGGGAGTCACAGGAGGGGCACAACTGGAGGCTACAGAGGGCAGGAGGGATGGAGAAAGTCTTAAAAGACACAGAGGGGACCTCGAGGACCTTGGGGACACGGAGGGGACAGTGGGGACCTCAGGGACAGGAGGGTCTGGGGGACCTTGGGCACACAGAGGGGACACTGGGACGTGTGGGGACACACAGAGGATGTTTGGGGGGGCAGTTGGGAGCACTGGGGTCACAGGGACATGGGGGGGGACATCAGGGTCACAGGGACATGGGGGGGAACATCAGGGACACGCAGGGACAGCAGGGGACTCGAGGGGACAGTGCCACCTTCTCCCTGGGGGGTTCCCGAGGGCGGCGTCTCGGCTGCGGCTCCGTCAGCAGCAAAAACCTGGGCCTGGGGGAGCAGGGGGGGGGGGATCAGAGCCTGAGGGGGGGTCCCCAAAATCCCACCGACCCTCAAATCCAGCCCTGAGCCCCCCCCAAATCACCCCCAGCCCCCCCCCAGGCCACAAAACCCCCCCCAGCACCCCCAAATCACCCTCAGCCCATCCAAGACCCTCTAAATCCCCTCCCAGCCCCCCCAAACTGCCCCCAGCCCCCTAAATCCCCTCCCAGCTGCCCCAAATCATCCCCCAGCCCCAATTCCCTCCAAAGCCCCCCAAACCACTCCTCAATCCCCCCAAATCCCCTCCCAGTCCCTTCAAACCCCCACCCCAAACACCCAGATGCCCTCCAGCCCCCCCAAATCCCTTACCAGCCCCCCCAAATTGCCCCTTAGCCCCCCCAGGACCCCCTAAAATCCCCTAAACCACCCCACAGCCCCCCCAAATCCCCTCCCAGCCCCCCAAACCAGCCCTCAGCCTACCGAACCACCCCTCAGTCCCCCCAAATCCCTTCCAAGTCCCCCCAAACTGCCCCTTAGGCCCCCCAGGACCCCCCAAATCCCCTTACAGCCCCCCCAAACCACCCCTCAGCTCCCCCAAACTACCCCTCAGCCCTCCCAAACTGCCCCTTAGCCCCCCCAAACTACCCCCCAGGACCCCCCAGGCCCCCCCAAACCCCCTTACAGCCCCCCAAACCACCTATCAGCCTTCCCAAACTGCCCCTTATCCCCCCAAACCACCCCCCAGGACCCCCAAATCCCCTTACAGCCCCCCAAACTACCCCTCAACCCCCCCTCAATCCCCTCCCAGGCCCCCCAAACCGCCCCTTAGGCCCCCCAGGACCCCCCAAATCCCCTCACAGACCCCCAAACCACCCCTCAGCCCTCCCAAACTGCCCCTTAGCCCCCCCAAACCACCCCCCAGGACCCCCCAAATCCCTTTACAGCCCCCCAAACCACCCCTCAACCCCCCCTCAATCCCCTCCCAGCCCCCCCAAACCCCCCCTCCAGCCCCCCCAGGACCCCCCAAGCCCCCCGTACGTTGATGGCGAAGCCGGCAGGGGGGTCGAAGTCGGCGGGCGGCCGGGTGAGGCTGCGGTACTGCTGGTACATGTCGTCCCCAATGTCCGACAGCAGCTGGCTCACCTCGCTGGGCGCCGCGCTCTTGGGGTCCCCCTTGTCACCTGAGGGGGGACACGGCGCTCAGGGTGGGCAGGGGGCACCCCCAGAGGGGCTGGGGCACCCTGGTTGCCCCCTATAGGGACACCCCATTTCTGTCCCTATATGGACACCCCAATTCCTTCCCTATAAGAACACCACAACTCCTCCTATGTGGATGTTCCAATCCCTTCCTGACATGGGACACCCCAATTCTCCCTATATGGACACCCCAATTCAATCTCTATTTGGACACCCCAATTCTCCCTACATGGACACCCCAATTCTCCCTATATGGACACCCCAATTCAATCCCTATATGGGCACCCTGATTCCTCCTATAGGGACACCCCAATTCTGTCCCTATATGGACACCCCAATTCTGTCCCTATATGGACACCCTAACCCCTTCCCTATATGGACATTCCAATCCCTTCCCTATAGAAACACCCCAATTCCTTTCCTATATGGACACCCCGATTCCTCCTATATGGGCACCCCAATTCTGTCCCTATATGGACACCCCGATTCTTCCTAGATGGACACCCCAATTCCTCCTATATGGGCACCCCAATTCCTCCTATATGGGCACCCCAATTCTTCCTATATGGACACCCCGATTCTTCCTATATGGACACCCCAATTCTGTCCCTATATGGACACCCTAACCCCTTCCCTATAGGGGCACCCCAATCTCTTCCCTACAGAAACACCCCAATTCCTCCTATATGGACACCCCAATCCCTTCCCTATAGAAACACCCCAATTCCTCCTATATGGACACCCCAATCCCATCCCTATATGGACACCCAAATTCCACTTCCACATGCACCCCACTCCTCTTCTTGCACCCCAAATTTCTCTGGGGGTGTCTGCCCCTATTGTGGGAGTAACCCAAGTCCCCCCAAATATCCAGGGCATTTATCAGAGGCCCAGGGCATTGCACAGGACACCCACAGGGGCACAGTGGGAACTCAGGACGCTGCACAGGACACGCCAAATCCACTTCCACATGCACCCCACTCCTCCCTCTGCACCCCAAATTTCTCTGGGGGTGTCTGCCCCCATTGTGGGAGTACCCCAAGTCCCCAGGGCATTTATCAGAGGCCCAGGGCATTGCACAGGACACCCACAGGGGCATGGTGGGAACTCAGGGTGTTGCACAGGACACCCCAATTCCTGCTCCACATGCACCCCACTCCTCCCTCTGCACCCCAAATTTCTCTGAGGGTGTCTGCTCCATTGTGGGTGTTCCCCAAGTCCCCCAAACCCTTGTCAGAGGCCCAGGACATCACACAGGGGCATGGTGGGCACCCAGGATGTTGCACAGGACACCCCAAATCCAGTTCCACGTGCCCCCACTCCTCCCTCTGCACCCCAAATTTCTCTGGGGGTGTCTGCCCCCATTGTGGGAGTACCCCAAGTCCCCAGGGCATTTATCAGAGGCCCAGGGCATTGCACAGGACACCCACAGGGGCACGGTGGGAACTCAGGGTGTTGCACAGGACACCCCAAATCCAGTTCCACGTGCTCCCCACTCCTCCCTCTGCACCCCAAATTTCTCTGGGGGTGTCTGTCCCCATTGTGGGAGTACCCCAAGTCCCCCCAAATATCCAGGGCATTGCACAGGACACCCACAGGGGCACAGTGGGAACTCAGGGTGTTGCACAGGACACCCCAATTCCTGCTCCACGTGCCCCCACTCCTCCCTCTGCCCACCCCAAGCCCCCCATACCCTCACTGGGGGCATAGTGGGCACCCAGGGCATTGTAGAGGACACCCTAAATCCACTTCCACATGCACCCCACTCCTCCCTGTGCACCCCAAATTTCTCTGGGGGTGTCTGCCCCCATTGTGGGAGTACCCCAAGTCCCCAGGGCATTTATCAGAGGCCCAGGGTATTGCACAGGACACCCACAGGGGCATGGTGGGAACTCAGGGTGTTGCACAGGACACCCCAAATCCAGTTCCACGTGCTTCCCACTTCTCTCTCTGCCCACCCCAAGCCCCCCATACCCTCATGAGGGGAACGGTGGGCACCCAGGGCATTGCACAGCACACCCCAATTCCTGCTCCACGTGCACCCCACTCCTCCCTCTGCACCCCAAATTTCTCTGGGGGTGTCTGCCCCCATTGTGGGCGTTCCCCAAATCCTTATCAGAGGCCCAGGGCATTGCACAGGACACCCACAGGGGCACAGTGGGAACTCAGGGTGTTGCACAGGACACCCCAAATCCAGTTCCACGTGCTCCCCACTCCTCCCTCTGCACCCCAAATTTCTCTGGGGGTGTCTGCCCCCATTGTGGGAGCACCCCAAGTCCCCCAAACCCTTGTCAGAGGCCCAGGACATCACACAGGACACCCACAGGGGCACAGTGGGCACCCAGGACATTGCACAGCACACCCCAAATCCAGTTCCACGTGCTCCCCACTCCTCCCTCTGCCCACCCCGAGCCCCCCCAGCCCCCTGAGCCCCCCGTACCCTCGTCAGGAGCGTGGTAGGCAGCCAGGGCGTTGAGCATGTCGTAGATGACGTCCCGGATGGGCTCGGGGATGGGCGGCAGCGCGGCTGCCTTGGCCGGCGTGGTCTTCACCAGCTGCACCGCGTTGGGGCCCTTGATCCGCAGGTTCTCAAACTCGTCGTCAGAGGCTGGGAAATTGGGGGGAAATTGGGGGTCAGGGATTTGGGGGGATCCTCGGCGGTGTCAGGTTGGGGATGAGGATGAGATGGGATGATGGTTTTTGGGGAGTGGAGGCACCGCTGGGATCCCCATTCTGAGAGACCCCTGTTGTGAGGGTACAGGGACCCCTGGGACCTCATTTGTAGGGAGAGAGGCACCCTTGGGACCCCCATTCTAAGGGTAAAAGGATCCCCAGGACTGAATTTTTGGGGGATAAAGGCACCCCTAGAACCCCCATTTCTAGGGGTGACACCCTTGGAACCCCGTTTTTTGGGCATAAAGGCACCTGGGGATCCCCTCCATGAATCCTCCCAGGACCTCACTACAGATGCCTGGGATTCCACCTATGCCCCTGTCCCCCTTTTAGGAATCCCCCTCACATCCCAGGCCCCCAGGAGCCTGTTCCATGTGCCCAGACCCTCCCCAGGTGCCCCCCCATGACCTTCCATGTCCCTGTCCTCCCTCCAGAACCCACCCCCCATGTCCCAGACCTCCCTCCATGATCCCTCCCCATCCCAGGCCCCTCCAGGAGCCTGTTCCAGGTACTCAGACCCTCCCCAGGATCCCCCACCCCCCTCCAGGAGCCTGTTCCATATACGCAGACCCTCTCCAGGATCCTTCCTCACATCCCAGACCCCCCTCCAGGAGCCTGTTCCATGTACCCAGACCCTCCCCAGGAGTCTCCCCCATGTCCCAGATCCCCTTCCAGGAGCTGGTTCCAAGTCTCCAGGATCGTTCCTCACATCCCAGGGCCCCTCCAGGAGCCTGTCCCAGGTACTCAGACCCTCCCCAGGATCCCTCCCACATCCCAGATCCCCTTCCAGGAGCCTGTTCCAAGTCTCCAGGATCCCTCCCACATCCCAGAGCCCCTCCAGGAGCCTGTTCCAGGTACCCAGACCCTCCCCTGGATCCCTCCCACATCCCACCCCCCTCCAGGAGACTGTCCCATATACCAAGACCCTCCCCAGGATCCCTCCCACATCCCAGAGCCCCTCCAGGAGCCTGTTCCAGGTACCCAGACCCTCCCCAGGATCCCCCTCCAGGAGCTTGTTCCATATACCCAGACCCTCCCCAGGAGAACCCCCCATGTCCCAGATCCCCCTCCAGGAGCCTGTTCCAGGTACCCAGACCCTCCCCAGGATCCCCCACCCCCCTCCAGGAGCCTGTTCAAGGTACCCAGACCCTCCTCAGGATCCCCCACCCCCCTCCAGGAGCCTGTTCCATATACCCAGACCCTCCCTAGGAGAATCCCCCATGTCCCAGACCCCCTTCCAGGAGCCGGTTCCAAGTCTCCAGGATCCCTCCCACATCCCAGACCTCCCGCCAGGAGCCTGTTCCAGGTACCCAGACCCTCCCCAGGATCCCCCACCCCCCTCCAGGAGCCTGTTCCAGGTACCCAGACCCTCCCCAGGAGAACCCCCCATGTCCCAGATCCTCTTCCAGGAGCCGGTTCCAAGACTCCAGGATCCTTCCTCACATCCCAGAGCCCCTCCAGGAGCCTGTTCCATATACCCAGACCCTCCCCAGGAGTCCCCACCCCCCTCCAGGAGCCTGTTCCAGGTACCCAGACCCTCCCCAGGATCCCCCACCCCCCTCCAGGAGCCTGTCCCAGGTACCCAGACCCTCCCCAGGATCCCTCCCACATCCCAGAGCCCCTCCAGGAGCCTGTCCCAGGTACCCAGACCCTTCCCAGGATCCCCCCAGCCCCTCACCGGTGCCGGAGCCGCGCGGCGCGGGCAGGGCGATGCGGATGCAGCCCGTGGCCACCTCGGTGAAGACGTTGGGGCTGCGGCAGGCGGCGGGGCCCAGCACCCGCAGGATGTAATTCACCTCCCGAGAGCCCAGGCTGCCAGAAACCACCCCCGAGGTGGTGCTGCCCGCCCCGCTCGTGGCTGCTGAGCGAACCACCTGGGCACGGGGACACGGCGGGGACATCGTGGGCACAGGGCCAGAGGGGCACCCCCGGGAGAGCTTCCCGTGGGAGCCTGGAGCGCCAGAGCCCTCCTTGGCCCTGCTAGCCCCAGAGTGCCAATTCCCTGATCCCCTTGTCCCCTGGATCCCAACTCCCTGATCCCCTTTGTCCCCAGGATCCCAATTCCCTGATCCCCTTGTCCCCTGGATCCCAATTCCCTGAACCACTTGTCCCCTGGATCCCAATTCCCTGATCCCCTTTGTGCCCTGGATCCCAATTCCCTGATCCCCTTTGTCCCCAGGATCCCAATTCCCTGATCCCCTTGTCCCTGGATCCCAATTCCCTGATCCCCCTTGTCCCTGGATCCCAACTCCCTGATCCCCTTGTCCCTGGATCCCAATTCCCTGATCCCCTTGTCCCATGATCCCAATTCCCTGATCCCCTTGTCCCCTGGATCCCAACTCCCTGATCCCCTTTGTCCCCTGGATCCCAATTCCCTGATCCCCTTGTCCCTTGCAGTTGCAATCCCCTCTCCCCCAGCCCCCCAACTTCCTCTCCCCCAGCCCCCCAACTCTCCTCTCCCCTTATTCCCCTCACCCCCAGCCCCCCAAACCCCTCTCACTTTATTCCACTCACCCTTACCCCCAGCCTCCCAATCCCCCTCTCCCCCAGTCCCCAAATCCGCTCTCCCTCAACCCCCCAATCCCCTCTCTCTTTATTCCCCTCTCCCTCAGCTCTCCAATCCCCTCTCCCTTTATTCCACTCACCCCAAACCCCCCAACTTCCACCTCCCTTTATTCCCCTCATCCCCAGCCCCCCAAACCCCTGTCCCTTCCCTTCCCCTTCCCTTCCCTTTCCCTTCCCTTCCCTTCCCCTTCCCTTCCCTTCCCTTCCCTTCCCTTCCCTTCCCTTCCCTTCCCTTCCCTTCCCTTCCCTTCCCTTCCCTTCCCTTCCCTTCCCTTCCCTTCCCTTCCCTTTCCTTTCCCTTCCCGGAACCTTCCCTTCCCCCTTACCCCCAGCCCCCCAATCCCCCTCTCCCCCAGTCCCCAAATCCGCTCACCCTCAACCCCCCAATCCCCTCTCTCTTTATTCCCCTCTCCCACAGCCCCCCAATCCCCTCTCCCTTAACCCCCCAATCCCCTCTCTCTTTATTCCGCTCACCCCAAACCCCCCAACTTCCATCTCCCTTTATTCCCCCCATCCCCAGCCCCCCAAACCCCTGTCCCTTCCCTTCCCTTCCCTTCCCTTCCCTTCCCTTCCCTTCCCTTCCCTTCCCTTCCCTTCCCTTCCCTTCCCTTCCCTTCCCTTCCCTTCCCTTCCCTTCCCTTCCCTTTCCCTTTCCCTTTCCCTTTCCCCTTCCCCTTCCCCTTCCCCTTCCCTTCCCCTTCCCCTTCCCCTTCCCCTTCCCCTTCCCTTCCCTAATCCCCCTCACCCCCAGCCCCCCAAATCCCCTCACCCCCATCCCCAAACCCCCTCTCCCCCCTCCGCCAGCCCTCACCTTCTCCATGGTGTGCCTCAGCGTGCAGGGATCCTCGATGATGTGCCGGAAGAGCAGCGTGACGAGCGGCGTGAAGCCGGTGAAGCCGGAGCTCTGCGTGAGCGCCAGGATGGTGCGCGTGGAGCGCAGCTCGGCGAACAGCAGCGCGTGCTTGTGCTGCCGCGTCAGGCGCAGGCACAGGCGCAGCGTGGCGTGCAGCGTGTCGGGGTCCACGGGCACCCCCAGCATGCTGACGCACGCCCGCAGCACGGCCGGCACCGCCTCCTCCGCCAGGCCTCGCACCGGAGCCTCGGCGTCGGCGCCGGGGTCGTCCCGCGGCTCCTCGGGGGTGGGAGTGGGGCAGGGAGGGGATGGGCAGGGGGCGGTGGGAGTGGTGGTGGTGGTGCTGGTGGTGGTGGAAGGGGGGTCTTCGTCTGTAGAAGGGGGGTCTGGAGCTGTGGGGAGGAGGAAAGGGGTGAGGAGGGTGGGTTTTGGGGGGTGGGTATGGCTGGGGGTGTCTGGGGCACTTAGTTGTGGCCCCTGGGACACCCCCTCATGGCAATTCTGACCCCCCCATAACCATTCTGACCCCCCTCATGGCCATTCTGACCCCCCCCATAACCATTCCGACCCCCCTCGTGGCCATTCTGATCCCACCATGACCTCTGTGACCCCCATGATCATTCTAATCCCACCATGATCATTCTGAGCCCACCATGACCATTCTGATCCCACCATGACCATTCTGACCCCCCCATAACCATTCTGAGCCCCCCATGGCCATTCTGAGCCCACCATGATCATTCTGAGCCCCCATTACCATTCTAATCCCACCATGATCATTCTGAGCCCCCCATGGCCATTCTGATCCCACCATGATCATTCTGAGCCCCCCCATTACCATTCTAATCCCACCATGACCATTCTGAGCCCACCATGACCATTCTGAGCCCACCATGACCATTCTGAGCCCACCATGATCGTTCTGAGCCCACCATGATCGTTCTGATCCCACCGTGACCATTCTGATCCCATCATGATCATTCTGACCCCCATAACCATTTTGATCCCACCATGACCATTCTGATCCCACCATGACCATTATGAACCCCCTCATGGCCATTCTGATCCCACCATGACCATTCTGATCCCACCATGGCCATTCTGATCCCACCATGACCATTCTGAGCCCCCCATTACCATTCTGAGCCCTCATTACCATTCTGATCCCACCATGACCATTCTGACCCCACCATGGCCATTCTGATCGCACCATGATCATTCTGAGCCCACCACGACCATTATGAACCCCCTCATGGCCATTCTGATCCCATCATGATCATTCTGACCCCCATAACCATTCTGATCCCACCATGACCATTCTGACCTCCCATGACCATTCTGAGCCCCCCATGACCATTCTGACCCCACTGTGACCTCTATGACCTGCCATGACCATTCTGACCCCCTTGTGACCCCCCCACACTCCCCCAAAACCCCTCAGACCCCTCCCCATCACCTCTCAGATCACCCCAAAACCTCTCAAACTCATCCATAACTCCTCAGACCACTCCTCATCACCCCTCAGACCCCCCAAAACCCCTCCAATGCCCCCATAACCTCCTTGACCCCCCAAACCCCCCCCAGACCCTCCCCAGCCCCATACCGGGGGTCTCATCCTTGCCCTTCCCCTCGGGGTCCTCGGCGCCCCCCTCATCGCGGCCCTTCCCGGCCCGGGGGGGTCTCAGCAGCGTCAGCATCACCGGGCGCCGGTTCCCGGTCTCCTCGTTCACCTGGGGACACCGGGGGTGACAGGGGTGACACCGGGGCAGGGTGTGTCCCCTGCAGCGGGTGACACCGGGACTGTGTTCCCCTGGGCTGGGTGGCACCAGGGGTCTGGCCCCTGCCCTTAGGGGAGTGTCCCCCTGCCCTGGGTGACCCTGGGGCTGTGTCCAGGATGTGTCCCTGTGCCCCAGGGTTGTGTCGCCATGACCCTGGCCTATGTCCCCATGGCCTGGCTGACCCCAGGGCCGTGTCCCCAAGGCCTGGGGCTGTGTCCCCATGGCCTGGCTGACCGCAGGCTGTGTCCCCAAGCCCCCCAGCCCCTCACCTGCACCACGGTGGTGAACTGCATGGTGCAGCGGTGTGTCCCCACACCCCAGGGCTGTGTCCCTGTGACCCCGGGGCTGTGTCCCCATGGCCTGGCTGACCCGAGGCTGTGTCCCCATGTCCCCATGCCCCCCGGCCCCTCACCTGCACCATGGTGGTGAACTGCACAGTGTAGCGGTGTGTCCCCACACCCCAGGGCCGTGTCCCCATGGCCTGGCTGACCCCAGGATCATGTCCCCACACGCCAGGGCCGTGGCCCCGATACCCCGGGGCTGTGTCCCCATGTCCCCAAGCCCCCCAGCCCCTCACCTGCACCATGGTGGTGAACTGCACGGTGTAGCGCCGCCTGCCGGCCGTGAAGCGCACGCTGGGCTCGCCGGCTCTCCAGGCCGCGTCGATGGTGCTGTTGTTGCTGGCGCTGTAGCTGCACCAGCGGCCAGAGCGGTCATCAAACCAGCGCCAGTTGTTCCCAGTGGCCTGCAGGTACTGGGGGGGTACATGGGGAGGGGGGGGGTCAGTGCTCTGGAGCCCCTCATGTGCCCCCCAAACCTTGCTCAGGGTAGTGCTGGGTGTGGTGGGGGTGTGAGGTAATTGTCCCCATCACAGGGACATCGTGTATCCCTCAGGACTCTGTGTGTCACCAGAGACCCTTCACATGACCCCATGTCCCCCAGAACCCTCTGTGTCACCCCTGTGTCACTCCCTGTGTCCCCCAGGACCCTTTCTGTCACCTCTGTGTCCCCCAGAACTCCAAGGCCCCTCCCCAGGACCCCGCGTGTCATCCCCTGTGCCACCTCCTGCATCCCCCAGGACCCTGAGTGCCACCCCTGTGTCACCTTGTGTCTCGTAGGGTCCCAAGGCCCTTCCCCAGGACCCTGTGTGTGTCATCCCATGTCACTCCCTATGTCCCCCAGGACCCTTTGTGTCACTCCTGTGTCACTCCCTGTGTCCCCCAGGGCCACAAGGCTCCTCCTCAGATCCCTGTGTGTCACCCCCTGTGTCCCCCAGGACCCTGTGTGTCACCCCTGTGTCACTCCCTGTGTCCCCCTGGGCCACAAGGCTCCTCCTCAGGACCCTGTGTGTGACCCCCTGTGTCCCCCAGGACCCTGTGTGTGACCCCACGTCTCCCAAGACTCTGGGTATCACCCCCTGTGTCCCTCAGGACCCTGTGTGTGACCCCACGTCTCCCAAGACTCTGGGTGTCACCCCGTGTGTGCCCCAGAACCCCAAGGGTCTTCCCCAGGGCTCTGTGTGTCACCCCCTGTGTCCCCAAGGGCTCTGGGTGTCACCCCTTGTGTCCCCCCTGTGTCCCCAAGGGCTCTGAGTGTCACCCCCTGTTTCCCCCAGGGCTCTGTGTGTCAACCCCGGTGTCACCCCCTGTATCACCCTGTGTCCCCAAGGGCTCTGTGTGTCACCCCCTGTTTCCCCCAGGACTCTGGGTGTCACCCCTGTGTCCCCCTGGGCCACAAGGCTCCTCCTCAGGACCCTGTGTGTCACCCCCTGTGTCCCCAAGGGCTCTGTGTGTCACCCCCTGTGTCACCCTGGCTGCTCCACTCCCCTCCCAGCCCCACCATGTGTCCCCAGGAGCTCCCCATGTCCCCTTCCAGCCCCCCCATAACCCCTCAGGACCCCCCAAATTCCCCTCAGGACCCCCCAAATTCCCCCCAGGACCCCCAGATTCCCCTCAGGACCCCCCAAATTCCCCCCAAGACCCCCCAAATTCCCCCCAGGACCCCCCAGATTCCCCTCAGGACCCCCCAGACTCCCCCCAGCCCTCCCACCTTGTTCATCTGCGCGCGGCGCTTGGAGGACACGGCCGTCTTCTCATAGAAATCAATGAGCAGCAGCACAGGGGTGATCCACCTTTTTTTTGGGGGGGTCAGGAGAGTTGTGAGAGCATCCCAGGGGGGTTTTTGGGGGGGTTCTGGGGGGGTCTGCAAGGGCTCACTCCTTACTTGGGGGTCTGCACCTCCTTGTGCTCCTTGGCAGCCTGCAGGCAGGGCTGCACCACCTCCAGCAGCTTGATCAGCACGTCCAGCACGCAGCTGGACTCCACCACGCGGGCACAGGGCAGCTTCAGCTCCTGGGGCACCCCAAAAACATCAGCACCTCAAAATATCCACCAAAACACCCCAAAAATCCCGACCAAAATATCCACTAAAACACCCCAAAAATCCCAATCAAAATATCCAGAAATGCCCCCAAAATATCCACAGAAACCAGCACGCAGCTGGACCCTCCCAAAGGGGCACAGGGCAGCTTCAGCTCCTGGGGCACCCCAAAAACATCAGCACCCCAAAAAACACCGAAATCCCGACCAAAATATCCAGAAACGCCCCCAAAATATCCACAGAAACCAGCACGCAGCTGGACCCTCCCAAAGGGGCACAGGGCAGCTTCATCACCTGGGGCATCCCAAAAACATCAGCACCCCAAAATATCCACCAAAACACCCCAAAAATCCCGACCAAAATATCCACCAAAACACCCCAAAAATCCCAATCAAAATATCCAGAAATGCCCCCAAAATATCCACAGAAACCAGCACGCAGCTGGATCCTCCCAAAGGGGCACAGGGCAGCTTCAGCTCCTGGGGCACCCCAAAAACATCAGCACCCCACAAAAACACCCCCAAAACACCCTCAAAGCACCCCAAAACAACCCCAAACCTTGGGATTTTTGGAACATGAGCCACCTCTGGAAAGCACCTGGTGAGGCCCAGGGACCCAGGGGTGTCCCCCCCAAGTTTTGGGGTGCCTTCCCAGGTTTTGGGTTCACCCCAAGTTTTGTGGTCATCCCCCCACATTCTGTGGTCACTCCCCCCAGACTTTGTGGTCATTCCCCCAAGTTTTGGGTTAATCTCTGCAGGTTTTGGGATTAACCCCACCGGGTTTTGGGTTAACTCCCCCAGGTTTTGGGATTAACCCCACTGGGTTTTGAGGTCACTCCCCCACGTTCTATGGTCACTCCCCCAGGTTTTGGGGTCCCCCCCGGGTTTTGGGGTCACTCCCCCAGGTTTTGGGGTTCCCCTCGGGTTTTGGGGTCACTCCCCCACATTCTATGGTCACTCCCCCAGGTTTTGGGTTAAGCCTCCCAGGTTTTGGGGTCCCCCCCGGGTTTTGGGGTTCCCCCCGGGTTTGGGGTCACTTCCCCATGTTCTATGGTCATTCCCCCAAGTTTTGGGTTAAGCCCCCCAGGTTTTGGGATTAACCCCACCGGGTTTTGGGGTCACTCCCCCACATTCTATGGTCACTCCCCCAGGTTTTGGGTTAAGCCCCCCAGGTTTTGGGATTAACCCCACTGGGTTTTGGGTTAACTCCCCCAGGTTTTGGGGTCCCCCCCGGGTTTTGGGGTCACTCCCCCACGTTCTATGGTCATTCCCCCAAGTTTTGGGTTAAGCCCCCCAGGTTTTGGGGTTCCCCTAGGTTTTGGGGTCACTCCCCCACATTCTATGGTCACTCCCCCAGGTTTTGGGTTAATCTACGCAGGTTTTGGGATTAACCCCACCGGGTTTTGGGGTCACTCCCCCAGGTTTTGGGGTTCCCCCCGGGTTTTGGGGTCACTCCCCCACATTCTATGGTCACTCCCCCAGGTTTTGGGTTAAGCCCCCCAGGTTTTGGGATTAACCCCACCGGGTTTTGGGGTCACTCCCCCAGGTTTTGGGGTTCCCCTCGGGTTTTGGGGTCACTCCCCCATGTTCTATGGTCACTCCCCCAGGTTTTGGGTTAACCCTCCCCAGGTTTTGGGCTTCCCCCCGGGTTTTGGGGTCACTCCCCCACGTTCTATGGTCACTCCCCCAGGTTTTGGGTTAATCTCCGCAGGTTTTGGGATTAACCCCACTGGGTTTTGGGTTAACTCCCCCAGGTTTTGGGGTCCCCCCCGGGTTTTGGGGTCACTCCCCCACGTTCTATGGTCATTCCCCCAAGTTTTGGGTTAAGCCCCCCAGGTTTTGGGGTTCCCCCCGGGTTTTGGGGTCACTCCCCCAGGTTTTGGGGTTCCCCTCGGGTTTTGGGGTCACTCCCCCATGTTCTATGGTCATTCCCCCAAGTTTTGGGTTAAGCCCCCCAGGTTTTGGGATTAACCCCACTGGGTTTTGGGTTAACTCCCCCAGGTTTTGGGGTTCCCCCCAGGTTTTGGGGTCACTCCCCCAGGTTTTGGGTTAACTCCCCCAGGTTTTGGGGGTACCTCGAAGAGCAGGGTGAGCAGCAGGATGCGCGTGGCCAGGTTGGAGGCCTGGGGCAGGGTGGCCATTTGGCTGATCCACTCCGACACCGTCTTGGTGTCGCTGGTGGTCAGCGGCACGGCCGCCTTGATCAGGACATCGGCCGCCTCCCACACCTGGGGGGACGAGTGGTCAGGAGGTCAGTGGGGTCACTGGGGGTCAGTGGGTAGTGGGGATCAGGGTGGTCACTGGGGTTATAGGGTCACTGGGGGTCAGTGGGGATCAGGGTGGTCTGTGGGGTTATGGGGTCACTGGGGCACGGCCGCCTTTATCAGGACATCAGCCGCTTCCCACACCTGGGGGAACGAGTGGTCAGTGGTCAGTGGGGGTCAGGGGTCACTGGGGGTCACTGGGGATCAGGGTGGTCAGTGGGGTTATGGGGTCACTGGGGGTCAGAGGTCAGTGGGGCATGGCCACCTTGATCAGGACATTGGCTGCTTCCCACACCTGGGGAGGCGAGTGGTCAGTGGTCACTGGGGTTATGGGGTCACTGGGGGTCACTGGGGATCAGGGTGGTCAGTGGGGTTATGGGGTCACTGGGGGTCAGGGTGGTCAGTGGGGTTATGGGGTCACTGGGGATCAGGGTGGTCAGTGGGGTTATGGGGTCACTGGGGGTCAGTGGGTAGTGGGGATCAAGGTGGTCAGTGGGTCAGTGGGGTCACTGGGGGTCAGTGGGGATCAGGGTGGTCACTGGGGGTCAGAGGTCAGCGGGGCATGGCCGCCTTGATCAGGACATCAGCCGCTTCCCACACCTGGGGGAACGAGTGGTCAGTGGGGGTCAGGGGTCACTGGGGGTCAGTGGAGACCAGGGTGGTCACTGGGGTTATGGGGTCACTGGGGGTCAGGGTGGTCAGTGGGGTTATGGGGTCAGTGGGGGTCAGAGGTCAGCAGCACGGCCACCTTGATCAGGACATTGGCTGCTTCCCACACCTGGGGGAATGAGTGGTCAGGAGGTCAGTGGGGTCAGTGGGGTCACTGGGGGTCAGTGGGGTTATGGGGTCACTGGGGGTCAGTGGGGATCAGGGTGGTCAGTGGGGTTATGGGGTCAGAGGTCAGCAGCACGGCCACCTTGATCAGGACATCGGCTGCTTCCCACACCTGGGGGAATGAGTGGTCAGGAGGTCAGTGGGATCAGTGGGGTCACTGGGGGTCAGTGGGTAGTGGGGATCAGGGTGGTCAGTGGGGTTATGAGGTCACTGGGGCATGGCCACCTTGATCAGGACATTGGCTGCCTCCCACACCTGGGGGGACGAGTGGTCAGTGGTCAGTGGGGTTATGGGGTCACTGGGGGTCAGGGTGGTCAGTGGGGTTATGGGGTCACTGGGGGTCAGAGGTCAGTGGGGCATGGTCACCTTGATCAGGACATTGGCTGCTTCCCACTCCTGGGGGAACGAGTGGTCAGTGGTCAGTGGGGGTCAGGGGTCAGTGGGGGTCAGTGGGGATCAGGGTGGTCACTGGGGGTCAGAGGTCAGGGGGGCACAGCCACTTTGATCAGGACATTGGCTGCCTCCCACTCCTGGGAGTCAGTGGTCAGTGGGTCAGCGGGGTTCAGGGGGGCACCTGGCACACCTGGGGGCTCAGGGGGTCTCAGGGTAGGTTTGGCACAAGTTTAGGGGTCTCAGGGCTGGTTCAGGGTGGGTTTAGGGGTCTCAGGGTTAGCTCAGGGTGGGTTTGGGGGTCTCAGAAGTGGTTCAGGGTGGGTTTGGGACAGGTTTAAGCTGGATTTAGGCTGTATTTAGGGCTCCATACCTGCTGCACCACCTGTTTGAGCACGCTGTCCCAGTAGGCCGGGCCATTGCAGCACACAGCCATGACTGGGGTCAGGGATCTCAGGGTGGGTTTAGGGGTCTCAGAGCTGGTTCAAGGTGGGTTTAGGGCAGGTTTAGGGGTCTCAGGGCTGGTTCAGGGCAGATTTAGGGCAGGTTTCAGCTGGATTTAGGCTGTATTTAGGGCTCCATACCTGCTGCACCACCTGTTTGAGCACGCTGTCACGGTAGGCCGGGCCATTACGGCACATGGCCATCGCTGGGGTCAGGGGTCTCAGGGTGGGTTTAGGGGTCTCAGAGTTGGCTCAGGGTGGGCTTAGGGGTCTCAGGGCTGGTTCAGGGCGGATTTAAGGCAGGTTTAGGCTGGGTTTAAGGCTCCATACCTGCTGCACCACCTGTTTGAGCACGCTGTCGCGGTAGGCCGGGCCGTTGCGGCGCACGGCCGTCATCAGCAGGTCGCACACGCGGTACACGGTGTCGGGCAGCTCGTCCAGCAGCTGAGAGCAGCCCGGCAGCATCGAGTCCGTGAAGGCGCCGAGCTCGGCCGCCTCCAGCGGCTCGGCCCCCTCGAACTTCTCCAGGCACTTGGCCTCCTCCTCCTCCTGCCGCTCCC
This sequence comes from Zonotrichia albicollis, assembly GCF_047830755.1. Taxonomy (NCBI): domain Eukaryota; kingdom Metazoa; phylum Chordata; class Aves; order Passeriformes; family Passerellidae; genus Zonotrichia; species Zonotrichia albicollis. The sequence goes on from NW_027428452.1 coordinate 19,257, forward strand.
GCGCCCGCCGCTCCTCCTCCTCCTTGCGGCACGCGGCCTCCTGAGGGGAACGGGGTGAGGAGGGGGAGAACGGGGGAGAAATGGGGTTTGGCAAAGGGAAATGGGGGAGAAATGGGGTTTGGGGCAGGGAAATGGGGTTTGGGGCAGGGAAATGGGGGCAGGGAAATGGGGTTTGGGGCAGGGAAATGGGGGTTTGGGGCAGGGAAATGGGGGTTTGGGGCAGGGAAATGGGGGCAGGGAAATGGGGTTTGGCGAAGGGAAATGGAGGAGAAATGGGGTTTGGCAAAGGGAAATGGGGGAGAAATGGGAGTTTGGGGCAGGGAAATGGGGATTTGGCAAAGGGAAATGGGGTTTGGGGCAGGGAAATGGGGGTTTGGGGCAGGGAAATGGGGTTTGGGGCAGGGAAATGGAGGAGAAATGGGGGTTGGGGCAGGGAAATGGGGTGAGGAGGGGGAGAAAGAGGGAGAAATGGGGTTTGGGGGAGAGAAATAGGGGTGAAATGGGGGTTGGGGGGAGAAATGGAGTTGGGGCAGGGAAATGGAGGAGAAATGGGGTTTGGGGCAGGGAAATGGGGTTTGGGGCAGGGAAATGGGGTTTGGGGCAGGGAAATGGGGGAGAAATGGGAGTTTGGGGCAGGGAAATGGGGTTTGGGGTAGGGAAATGGGGTTTGGGGTAGGGAAATGGGGGCAGGGAAATGGGGTTTGGGGCAGGGAAATGGAGGAGAAATGGGGGTTTGGGGCAGGGAAATGGAGGAGAAATGGGGTTTGGGGTAAAGAAACGGGGTTTGGGGTAAGGAAATGGAGTTTGGGGTAAGGAAATGGGAGCTTGGGGCAGGGAAATGGGGTTTGGGGTAGGGAAATGGGGTTTGGGGCAGGGAAATGGGGTTTGGGGCAGGGAAATGGGGTTTGGGGTAGGGAAATAGAGGAGAAATGGGGTTTGGGGCAGGGAAATGGAGGAGAAATGGGGTTTGGGGCAGGGAAATGGGGTTTGGGGCAGGGAAATGGGGGAGAAATGGGAGTTTGGGGCAGGGAAATGGAGGAGAAATGGGGTTTTTGGGACAGGAAATGGGGTTTTTGGGACAGGAAATGGGGTTTTTGGGGGTCCCACCTCTGGGGACTCGGCGCGCTGCTCCATGGGGATGTCCTGGCCCAGGGACATGGCGATGGCTCTCATCATCTGATCCTCCTCTGACATGCTCAGGTCCTGGGGGGCAGCGTCAGGGGCTGCGGGGACCCCCAAGAGCACCCCAAAAACCACCAGGAGCCCCAAAAACCACCCAAACCATCCCAAAAACCACCCAAACCATCCCAAAAACCACCAGGAGCCCCAAAAACCACCCAAACCATCCCAAAAACCACCAGAAATCCCAAAAATCCACCCAAAAATCCACCAGGAACTCCCAAACCCCTTCAAAGCAGCCCGAAAACCACCCCTTCAAAGCACCCCAAAAAACCATCAGAACCTCCAAAAACCACCCAAACCATCCCAAAAACCACCCAAAAATCCACCAGGAACTCCCAAACCCCTTCAAAGCACCCCAAAAAACCATCAGGACCTCCAAAAACCACCCAAACAACCCTAAAAAATCCCAAAATCCACCCAAAAATCCACCAGGAAATTCCAAACCCCTTCAAAGCAGCCCGAAAAACCACCCCTTCAAAGCACCCCAAAAAACCATCAGGAGCCCCAAAAACCACCCAAACCATCCCAAAAACCACCCAAACCATCCCAAAACCCACCAGGAATCCCAAAATACCACCCAAAAATCCACCAGGAACTCCAAACCCCTTCAAAGCACCCAAAAAAACCATCAGGACCTCCAAAAACCACCCAAACAACCCCAGAATCCCTCAGGACCCCACCCTCAAAACATCCAAAAACCACAAGGAACCCCCAAAAAACAGCGAGGTCCCCCAAAACCCCTCAGGATCCCTCCCAACCCCCCCCCACAAGTCCTCCTTATTTCCCCTTCCCTCACTGCAAGACCCCCCCAAACCCCTCCCTGATCCCCCAAATCCTCTCTATTCCCCTTCCCTCAGTGCAAGACCCCCCCCAAATCCTCTCTATTCCCCTTCCCTCAGTGCAAGACCCCCCAAATCCTCTCTATTCCCCTTCCCTCACGGCAAGACCCCCCAAATCCTCTCTATTCCCCTTCCCCCAGTGCAAGACCCCCCCAAATCCTCTCTATTCCCCTTCCCTCACTGCAAGACCCCCCCAAATCCTCTCTATTCCCTTCCCTCACTGCAAGACCCCCCCAAATCCTCTCTATTCCCCTTCCCCAGTGCAGGACCCCCCCAAATCCTTTCTATTCCCCTTCCCTCAGTGCAGGACCCCCCCCAAATCCTCTCTATTTCCCTCCCCCACTGCAGGACACCCCCAAATCCTCTCTATTCCCCTTCCCCCAGTGCAGGACCCCCCCCCAAATCCTCTCTATTCCCCTTCCCTCACTGCAGGACCCCCCCCAAATCCTCTCTATTCCCCTTCCCCCAGTGCAAGACCCCCCCAAATCCTCTCTATTCCCCTTCTCCCAATGCAGGACCCCCCCAAATCCTTTCTATTCCCCTTCCCTCAGTGCAGGACCCCCCAAATCCTCTCTATTCCCCTTCCCCCAGTGCAGGACCCCCCCAAATCCTCTCTATTCCCCTTCCCCCAGTGCAGGACCCCCCCAAATCCTCTCTATTCCCCTTCCCCAGTGCAGGACCCCCCCAAATCCTCTCTATTCCCCCTCCCCCACTGCAGGACCCCCCCCCAAATCCTCTCTATTCCCCTCCCCCACTGCAGGACCCCCCCCAAATCCTCTCTATTCCCCTTCCCTCAGTGCAGGGACCCCCCCCAAATCCTCTCTATTCCCCTTCCCCCACTGCAGGACCCCCCCAAATCCTCTCTATTCCCCTTCCCTCAGTGCAAGACCCCCCCAAATCCTCTCTATTCCCCTTCCCTCAGTGCAGGACCCCCCCCAAATCCTCTCTATTCCCCTTCCCCCAGTGCAGGACCCCCCCCAAATCCTCTCTATTCCCCTTCCCTCACTGCAAGACCCCCCCAAATCCTCTCTATTCCCCTTCCCTCACTGCAGGACCCCCCCCAAATCCTCTCTATTTCCCCTTCCCTCAGTGCAAGACCCCCCAAATCCTCTCTATTCCCCTTCCCCCAGTGCAGGACCCCCCCCAAATCCTCTCTATTCCCCTTCCCCCACTGCAGGACCCCCCCAAATCCTTTCTATTCCCCTTCCCTAAGTGCAGGACCCCCCCAAATCCTCTCTATTCCCCTTCCCTCAGTGCAAGACCCTCCCAAATCCTCTCTATTCCCCTTCCCCCAGTGCAGGACCCCCCCAAATCCTCTCTATTCCCCTTCCCTCACTGCAGGACCCCCCCAAATCCTCTCTATTCCCCTTCCCTCAGTGCAGGACCCCCCCAAATCCTCTCTATTCCCCTTCCCCCACTGCAGGACCCCCCCAAATCCTCTCTATTCCCCTTCCCCAGTGCAGGACCCCCCCAAATCCTCTCTATTCCCCTTCCCTCACTGCAACACCCCCCCAAATCCTCTCTATTCCCCTTCCCTCACTGCAAGACCCCCCCAAATCCTCTCTATTCCCCTTCCCCCAGTGCAGGACCCCCCAAATCCCCTCCCCCCACCCCAGCCCCCCCCATTGTGCGCCCCCAGCCCCACTGACCCGTGCAGAGCCCCCCATCAGCGGCGGTGGGTGGGTGAGCAGGTACTCCGTGGCCTGCTCCATGGTGTTGGTGTTGAGCAGCGCCTCCATGGCGTGCTCCGGGAGAAACCCATGTCCATCAGCTGGGGAGGGGGCACACAGAGGGGTCAGGGGGGGATTTGGGGGTGTGAGGAGGGGTTTGAGGGGCACAGGGAGGGGTTTGGGGGGCACAGGGAGGGGTTTGAGGGAGATTTAGGGGGGCACAAAAGGGTCAGGGAGGGGTTTGGGGGGCATTTGGGGCACAGGGAGGGGTTTGGGGGGAACATGGGGGGGTCACAGAAGGTTTGGGGGGCATTTGGGGCACAGAGAGGGATTTGGGAGGGACAGGGAGGGATTTGGGGGAGATTTAGGGGGGCACAAAAGGGTCAGGGAGGGGTTTGGGGGATTTGGGCACAGGGAGGGGTTTGAGGGATTTTGGGGGGCACAGGAAGGGGTCAGGGGGTTAGGGAAGGGTTTGAGGGGAACGAGGAGGGGGTTAAGGGGACACAGGGAGGGGTTTGAGGGGATTTAGGGGGGAACAAAAGGGTCAGGGAGGGGTTTGGGGGAACATGGGGGGGTCACAGAAGGGTTTGGGGGGCATTTGGGGCACAGAGAGAGATTTGGGGGGGACAGGGAGGGGTTTGAGGGGATTTAGGGAGGCACAGGAAGGGGTCAGGGGGTTAGGGAAGGGTTTGAGGGGAATGAGGAGGGGTTTGAGGGGCACAGGGAGGGGTTTGGGGGAGATTTAGGGGGGCACAAAAGGGTCAGGGAGGGGTTTGGGGGGATTTGGGGGGACAGGGAGGGGTTTGGGGGAGATTTAGGGGAGCACAAAAGGGTCAGGGAGGGGTTTGGGGGGCATTTGGGGCACGGAGAGGGATTTGGGGGGAACATGGGGGGGTCACAGAAGGGTTTGGGGAGCATTTGGGGCACAGAGAGGGATTTGGGGGGGACAGGGAGGGGTTTGAGGAGATTTGGGGAGCACAGGGAGGGGTTTGGAGGGAACATGGGGGGGGTCACAGAAGGGTTTGGGGAGCATTTGGGGCACAGGGAGGATTTGGGGGGGACATGGGGGGGTCACAGAAGGGTTTGGGGGGCATTTGGGGCACAGGGAGGGATTTGGGGGGACATGGGGGGGTCACAGAAAGGTTTGGGGGGCATTTGGGGCACAGGGAGGGATTTGGGGAGCACAGGGAGGGGTTTGAGGAGGATTTGGGGGGACACAGGAAGGGGTCAGGGGGTTAGGGAAGGGTTTGAGGGGAACGAGGAGGGGTTTGAGGGGATTTAAGGGGGCACAAAAGGGTCAGGGAGGGATTTGGGGGGGACATGGAGGGGTTTGAGGAGGATTTTGGGGGGACCTCACACCTCCCATTTTTCACTCCCACCTCCAAATTTTTTGTCTCACCCCCCATTTTCCCCCCTCCCACCCCCCATTTTCCCCCCTCCCACCCCCACTTTCCCCTCTCCCACCCCCATTTTCCCCCATCCATCCCCACTTTCCCCCCTCCCACCCCCCATTCTTCCATCCCCACTTTCCCCCTCCCATCCCCCACTTTCCCCCCTCCCACCCCCACTTTCCCCCCTCCCACCCTCCACTTTCCCCCCTCCCACCCCCCATTTTCCCCCATCCCATCCCCACTTTCCCCCCTCCCACCCCCCATTCTTCATCCCCACTTTCCCCCCTCCCATCCCCCACTTTCCCCCCTCCCACCCCCCATTTTCCCCACTCCCACCCCCATTTTCCCCTCTCCCACCCCCACTTTCCCCCCTCCCACCCCCACTTTCCCCCCTCCCCACCCCCATTTTCCCCCCATTTTCCCCTATCCCACCCCCCATTTTCCCCCACTTTCCCCTATCCCACCCCCATTTTCCCCCCACTTTCCCCCCTCCCACCCCCCATTTTCCCCCTCCCACCCCCACTTTCCCCCCTCCCACCCCCACTTTCCCCCCTCCCATCCCCACTTTCCCCCCTCCTACCCCCCACTTTCCCCTGTCCCACCCCCATTTTCCCTATCCCACCCCCCATTTTTCCCCTATCCCCCACCTGCTGCAGCTGCTGCTGGTTGACGTGGGGCTCCCTGCGGGCTCCCCCCTCGTCGCCGCCGGGCTCGTCGGGCGCGGGCCCCTCTCGCTCGCGGCCCAGGCGCTCGCGCAGCAGCGGCTCCGCCCGCAGGATGTGGCACAGGATGGCCAGCATGGACTCGGCCATGCGCCCCCCGTACACCTTCAGCGGCCGCCGCTGCCACAGCTGCTTGATGCAGGCGAACGCGGCCTGGGGACACAGCGGGACATGGTGGGACACGGTGGGGACATGGTGGGAGATGGTGGGGACATGGCAGGGACATGGCAGGGACATGGGACACAGCGGGGACACGGTGGGACACGGTGGGGACATGGGACATGGGACACAGCGGGGACATGGTGGAACACGGTGGGGACATGGTGGGAGATAGTGGGGACATGGCAGGGACATGGGACATGGGACACAGCGGGGACATGGTGGAACGCGGTGGGGACATGGTGGGAGATAGTGGGGACATGGTGGGGACATGGTGGGACATGGTGGGGACATGGCAGGGACACGGTGGGGACATGGTGGGGACACGGTGGGAGATGGTGGGGACATGGTGGGACATGGGACATGGCAGGGACATGGTGGGACATGGTGGGGACATGGCAGAGACATGGGACACAGCGGGGACACGGTGGGACATGGTGGGGACATGGTGGGGACACGGTGGGGACATGGCAGGGACATGGTGGGGACATGGGACATGGCAGGGACATGGTGGGACATGGCGGGGACATGGTGGGAGATGGTGGGGACATGGCAGGGACATGGGACATGGTGGGGATACAGCAGGGAGAAGGTGGGACACAGCAGGGACACGGTGGGACGTGGAGGGACATGGTGGGGACATGGCAGGGACATGGGACACAGTGGGGACATGGTGGGGATACAGCAGGGAGAAGGTGGGGACACAGCGGGGACACGGTGGGACATGGCAGGGACACGGTGGGACATGGCAGGGACATGGTGGGGACATGGCAGGGACATGGGACACAGCGGGGACATGGTGGGGATACAGCAGGGAGAAGGTGGGGACACAGTGGGACATGGTGGGGACATGGCGGGGACACGGTGGGACGTGGAGGGAGATGGGACACGGCGGGGACATGGTGGGGACATGGGACACAGCAGGGACACGGTGGGACATGGCGGGGACATGGGACAAGGCGGGGACACGGTGGAGACGTGGTGGGGACATGGTGGGACATGGCGGGGACATGGTAGGATATAGTGGGGACATGGTGGGGATACAGCAGGGAGAAGGTGGGGACACAGCGGGGACATGGGACATGGTGGGGACATGGTGGGATATAGTGGGGACATGGTGGGGATACAGCAGGGACAAGGTGGGGACACAGCAGGACAAGGTGGGGACACGGAGGGGACACGGAGGGGACGTGGCTTTTGGTGGGAAGGAGAAATGCAGTTTGCCCCCTCAAACCCCATTTCCCCCATCCCAAACCCCATTTCCCCCTCCCCAAACCCATTTCCCCCTCCCCAAACCCGTTTCCCCCTACAAACCCCGTTTCCCCCTCCCCAAACTCCATTTCCTCCTCCTCAAACCCCATCTCCCCCTCCCCAAACCCCGTTTCCCCCCTTCTCACCCCACTTTTCCCCCTCCCCAAACCCCGTTTCCCCCTCCCCAAACCCCATTTCCACCCTTCTCACCCCACTTTTCCCCCTTCTCACCCCACTTTTCCCCCTACAAACCCATTTCCCCCTCCCCAAACCCCATTTCCCCCTGCCCAAACTCCATTTCCCCCTCCTCAAACCCCATCTCCCCCATCCCAAACCCCATTTCCGCCCTTCTCACCCCACTTTTCCCCCTACAAACCCCATTTCCCCCTCCCCAAACCCCATCTCCCCCTCCCCAAACCCCGTTTTTTCCCCCTCCCCAAACCCCATTTCCCCCATCCCAAACCCCATTTCCCCTCCCCAAACCCCGTTTTTCCCCCTGCCCACCTTCTGGTGACCACGAGGAAGCGCAGGGCGCTGAAGGGGGGTGTCCATGCGGGGGGGCCTTGGCAGGCAGGGCATGGGGGACTCGAGCACCGTGCTGGGGTTCACCATCTTCTCCACCAGCATCAGCCACGCGTCCAGGAACTCCCCGGTGCCGTCTGGCAGGTCGGGGTGCTCCAGACCCTCCCCAACCGGAACCTTGCCCCCCATGGACAGCGCCCAGTTAAAGGTCCTGGGGAGAAAAAAAGGGAATTGGGGTGTTGGGAGGACCCCAAGGTCATGGGAGGGACCCGAGGTCATGGGGGGAAAAAGGGATTTGGGGTGTTGGGAGGGACCCCGAGATCATGGGGGGAAAAAGGGATTTGGGTGTTGGGAGGGACCCCAAGGTCATGGAGGGATCCTGAGGTCATGGGGAAAAAAGGAATTTGGGGTGTTGGGAGGGACCCCATGGTCATGGGAGGGATCCTGAGGTCATGGGGGGAAAAAGGGATCTGGGTGTTGGGAGAGACCCCGAGATCACGGGAGGAACCCCAAGGTCATGGGGGAAAAAGGGATTTGGGGTGTTGGGAGGGACCCCAAGGTCATGGCAGGGACCCCGAGGTCATGGGGGAAAAAGGGATTTGGGGTGTTGGGAGGGACCCCAAGATCATGGGAGGGACCCCGAGGTCATGGGGGAAAAAGGGATTTGGGGTGCTGGGAGGGACCCCGAGGTCATGGGAGGGACCAGTAAAAGGGTCTGGGAGGAATTTGGGGTGTTGGGAGGGACCCCAAAGTCATGGGAGTGACCAGTTAAAGGTCCTGGGGGGAAAAAAGGAATTTGGGGTGTTGGGAGGGACCCCATGGTCATGGGAGGGACCAGTAAAAGGGTCTGGGGGAATTTGGGGTGTTGGGAGGGACCCCAAGGTCATGGGAGGGATCCTGAGGTCATGGGGGAAAAAAGGGATTTGGGGTATTGGGAGGGACCCCAAGGTCATGGGAGGGACCAGTAAAAGGGTCTGGGGGAATTTGGGGTATTGGGAGGGACCCCAAGGTCATGGGAGGGACCAGTAAAAGGGTCTGGGGGGAATCTGGAGTGTTGGGAGGGACCCCAAGGTCATGGGAGGGACCAGTTAAAGGTCCGGGGGGGGGAAAAAGGGATTTGGGGTGTTGGGAGGGACCCTGAGATCACGGGAGGGACCCCGAGGTCATGGGGGAAAAAGGGATTTGGGGTGCTGGGAGGGACCCCGAGATCATGGGAGGGACCAGTAAAAGGGTCTGGGGGGAATTTGGGGTGTTGGGAGGGACCCCATGGTCATGGGAGGGACCAGTTAAAGGGTCTGGGGGGAATTTGGGGTGTTGGGAGGGACCCCGAGATCATGGGAGGGACCCCAAGGTCATGAAGGGGAAAAAGGGATTTGGGGTGTTGGGAGGGACCCCAAGGTCATGGGAGGGACCCCGAGGTCATGGGGGGAAAAAGGGATTTGGGGTGCTGGGAGGGACCCCATGGTCATGGGAGGGACCAGTAAAAGGGTCTGGGGGGAAACTGGTGTTGGAGGGACCCCAAAGTCATGGGAGTGACCAGTTAAAGGTCCTGGGGGGAAAAAAGGGATTTGGGGTGTTGGGAGGGACCCCGAGATCATGGCAGGGACCCAAAGGTCATGGCAGGGACCATTTAAAGGTCCGGGGGGAAAAAAGGGATTTGGGGTACTGGGAGTGTCCCCCCACCCACAGGAGTTGGAGGGGTCAGTGTCCAGGGTCAGGGTCAGTGTCCAGGAGAATTAGTCTGTGTCTGTGGTCAGTGTCA
>NW_027428453.1:0-27574 GCF_047830755.1 Zonotrichia albicollis
ATAATTATCAAAATAACATTTGAAAATGGTCCTCTCTTCTTTTACTCCAAGGTTAATAACACAATTCAGTGGGCTTCATAAAAGGCCAGGCTTGCATTACAGCTCTGGCACGCTTCCCAAAGTGTTCTACAAATTCATAAACTGATCTGGAGCTTTTAAATTCTTCCCTTGACAAGACATTGTCCTTTCCATGACATGGGCAGCTGATCTGGACATGTGTATGACTGATATAGATATTATTATTATTATTGTCAAACATAGGTTTAAATTTAGGTGTGAGTCAAATCAGCCCTGGTTTTCAAACAAGGAATAGAATTGCAGAGAATTTATTGATTAATCTGATATTAACTGCCCATAAATCAGCAGCTTGTGAGTGAGGGGTTTGTAGGGCATTTTTAGAGAAACAGCCCCCACAGAGTCGTTGCTCTTGAAATCATCTCCTTGAATATTTGCACATAACGGCTTAAATAAAAATGCTCGGATTAGAAATTCTCAGTTATGGGAAGTGGGGAAATTTTATCTTTGAACAAGCATTTGCCTCCTCTGAAGTCTGGTTCCATCGGTCCTGAGCACACAGAAACTGGAACTATTAGGCAGGATTCAGCTTCGAGCCTGCAGCCTGCCATACACACTGGAGATGCAAGGTGAGTGTCAGTCACATGGAGACAGTTCAAATAGTGCAGTAGTAAAATGCAAAGAAAATCCCACAAAATTCTGTTATTTTCTCTCTAAACTCTCCCTGTTTTGGGTTTTTTTGGGTTCTTTTTGTCTCTTTCAATTTATTTGTTTTTTTCTATTTACACATTAGCCTGAAAAATTATGACTAGATACAGTAAAGCTTTTAGCAAGTAAGACTGAAACCTGGTCAGTGCTTTTGATTTTGACAAAACTTTGTTTTAAATGACAAATACACCAAAAAACAAACGAAAAATAAAAAGTTGAAGCTGGATAGGGAAACATTAATAAATCTCTACCTGTTGACCAGCCTCAAGGAGCTGTTCCAAACCAAACCCTCTGACAGATCCTGAAGTGTTCAGCACACGTTTGACATTATTATGCTCAACATGCTGAGCCCATCTCTGAGAGCAGCCCCTCATTTCATACCTCAGCAGGTTGCAGATCCCCACACCAAGGCAGGGAATATATCCCTGTGCCTCCCAGAAGGGAGTGGGCAGAGATGGAGCCAGGTTTGCACCTGAGTGAGTGAAGGATTCTGATCTGATTGATGCCAGCTTAAGTGACCCCTCTATTTAGTGTCCTAGTGACCCAAAACTTAAAAAAACCAAAAAAAACCCAGATTTCCCTTCATCCAGATCAAAGCTGTTTAAACATTTGCATTCTGCTGCTCTCTAAGCAAACACTTCGGCTCTTGGCTGGAACCCTGGGATTAGTGAAGGACTTGGAGATGAGAAAGGCTCTTGCAGAGACAAAAACCCTCAGGGAGGCAAAAACTGGACTTGCAGCTCCACTGAACACTGTGTCCAGTCATGGACACCACAGCTGAAAGAAAATATGGTCCAGTTGGAAGGAATCCAGAAAGGAGGAGGGAGAGTGATCGAATTGCTGAGTGAGTGAGCTGTGGAGCTGAAGGAAGTGGAGGCTGAGACCAAGAGTGTCACCATGATATTTTCTGGAAAAATCCCTTCACCAGGAATTTTCCTGGCAAGTTGAGAAGCCTCAGAGAAAAATGTAAATAATAATAATCTGATTTGCTTCTCCTGTGTTTGGCTGCTTTGTGATATGGTTTGGAGATTGTTTATCAACAGGTGCATGTTTGATTGGTTTCACATGAATTGTTTTAACTTAATGACCAATCCCCATCAGCTGTGTCAGACTCTGAGGAGTCAGTCATGAGTTTTTATTATTTATTCTTGTTAAGCCTTCTGTCTGTATCCTTCTCTTGTAATGTAATGCAATACAATGTTATAATATAATATTATATAATATAATACAATAGAACATAACATATAAAATATATAATATATATCAGCCTTCTGAGAACAAGGAGTCAGATTCCTCATCTGTCACCTTGTCCTGGGGGTCTCACAAACGCCACACAAGAGTGTCTGTAGGACACCAGCATTGAGGGATAGAGTGAAAACACCACTGCAGGCTACTTTTGTAGAGTGAAGGAGATTTAATCTGTCTTAAATGGTACAGAAATAATTTGTCCTTGTCTGGGGAAAGAACAACAAGCCCTCCCGTGGAGACCCCTTCCATCAATCCCACTCTTTTCATGTGTTCCTGTGACATCCTACAGCCAGGTGAGTATTTTGTCTGCATTTCGATCTGTCTCTTCCATGGCTGAGGACAAACCTCCATGGGCTGCCTTATCCTAGACCTAAAGACCAGCAAACCATTCCAGTCACTTAATTAATGATTTTCTCCAGAACTTTTGACAAAGATAATTATTAGGTTAAAGAAACAGAGAGGAAAAGCAGAAAGAAAATCAACCTGCCTTCTTTACCCCTTTCTAAACATCCCAGCTGTTGGAACCCAGGACATTTCTCTGGCTGCCCTGGAGGACTCAAGACCCTGGCAGGGGCTCAGAGACCTTGGCATGGAGTCACAAACACCTGTGCCTTTGATCTTAGCCCATGGGAAAAGTTACCAACTTTGTGTGAAGAGTTACAAGCCACAAGAGTTTGAGTAGAATGTTAGTGAATTTATCACAGGGTGGAAAAGCAGAATTTTGGGGTTTTTAGAGTGGGGGTTCAAGAGACAAGATGGAGGAATCTGGGCGTGTCCTGTCCTTCTTGTTCTCCATCTTCTGCTGTGATAGTGGCACATTTGGATTGGTTCAGAGTAGAGACAAACTGTCTAACATAGGTGATAGGTATTGGAAAATTATTGTAAATAAAGTACACATGGTTTCTAGTATAAAAAGATAACACCACCCCAAGGGCAGGGACTGTGCTTCAAGCCAACCTGCTGGACAGACCTCAGCAGGTCAGAGAAAGAATGGAATAGATAAGAGAAAATAAACAACCTTGAAAAGCAGAACCGAGGAATCCTGACTTTTTCTTTGGTCACAGGGCTGGGAAAAAAAGACTTTCTAATATCTCAGGAGCCATTTCAACCACAGAAACCCAAGACCCAGCCTGCAGGCTGCAATCCACAGCTCCCTCCACAGGAATCCAGCAACCCTTGCTGGCTGCACGGGGGGCTCTGCTTGAGGACACCTCTCACTGAGATCATCTGTGTAAGAAGTGCACATCAGCAGCCTTCCAAAGGCAGCGGGGCTGTGATCAATACCCCAGGAGACAGCTAACATAACTTTAATTTCCACTTCAGTCCAAGGAAATAAAAAGCTGTGTCTTTCCACTGTCAGGCTCTAAGTGCCAGTTTATCAGATATTTTGCAAGGAAGCAATTTCCTGCTTCCTGCTTGAGTTCATGCCAAGAGGATAAAGGGAGTATCTTTGAAGAAAGACTTTTTTTTTCCTGCTGCTTAGCACAGGTAGAAGAAGGGAAGGAAAAGCACTTGCCTCTGGTGAATCAGAAGTGTGTCCTAAAGGCTAAATAGGAATATTTGATATTTAGAGAGAATGGGAATTGCCCTTTCTGGCTCAAAATTAAAAGTGTTGCACTGCATTGCATCATTCAAAGGTAATATAGGTTTTCCAGGCCTTGTGTGGCACCTCTGTGTGCCTCAGCTCCAGTTTAGTCAGTAGAAAGTAAGAGAAGTTAGTTCTGTGAAGCAGAGCTGGGCTTGGCTGTCATCAGCAACAATTTAGGCACATAATGGAAGCATAAAATTTGCACATTGTACCTAAGAAGGAACATATCCTTAAGTAGAGATCCAAACTCTCTGCAAAACGGGGATCACATCCCAAGAAAGTGATGTTCAGGCCAAGGAACTTTAGCCAAACATCTTCACCAGTGCCAGATCTTATTCCCCTTGAAGTGAGTGGATTTCTGCCATTGCCTTCAACAGAAGAAGGATTCAGGCAAAAAGCCTCTTTCCAGGCTGTTTGAATTTAAAACTGCAGCAGGGCTCAAGCCAGCAGAAGCATGGCCTGAAAATAATGCATTCCATATGTTGAAAATGGGCTTGCTTAACTAAATTGACTTTAAACAATTGTTTCAACAATTAATATGTTGAAAATTGCAAAGCTACAGGAAGAAGAAATTGCAAAGCTACAGGACTTGGGCTCAAGGATCCCTGTGGGTCCCTTCCAGCTCAGGATATTCTATAATTCCTTGGTTCTATGATTTCATGGACAAATTCACATTTTTTCTTGATAGATCTAAAGGAAGTTGGACCTTCACAGGGAGTGTGACCCTGGCCATGCCATTATCAAGTCACTTTACATGTGCAATTGAATGGGTCAGGTAAGTCACACTCAAATTTATTTCAGATAATCTGGTTTTACCTCAAAATATAGTGACACTAAGAACAAACCATGTTCAGCCACTCTGTCTCAGAGAATAGGTGGGGATTTCTCAATGAACGTTAGGTCTGTTGCTTTCAATCCTTCACATAATCTTCCAACATATCTTGATTTTGTTAAAGTCAGCAGTTTGTAATTTCAGCCAGAAATATTGTGGACTGTATTCAAATATCTCAGGGTAAAAAACTGGTAAATACACCCTAGAAATTATAATTGGGATATTGGATACATTGAAGACTTCTATGGAAAAAACTGGGGAACTTATGAACAGAATCAGTGCAGTGACCAACACTTTCTAACATCGTCAGAATTATTTCATGTGCCCATATGCTCAGTATGGAAATCCAGGAGCTCCAGCTTGCTGCCATATATCCACCAATTTTAACTATGAAGCAGCTCCAAATGTGGGACCACGCACAAAGTCTCTGGTTTTATCTAATATTTTCCCCATACAAATGACCAGCAGCTTGAAAAATAATTTTAGGACTGTTAAATGATCAAAAATTACAGCTAAATTTTAAATGGCTTCCCATGCTGACCAAATTTTTTTTTTCCAAGGATACATACAAGAAGTATGTAAAGTAGTCCTAAAATTAAATTCTTAGGGCTTTTACCATCTCATTCATAAATCAGTGAAGCTTTGAAGCCAAGTAGGATCTGTGCCATTTCTTCTCTTGGACACACTGCCATGGACTTCTTGAATTTGGAAACTTCATTTTGATTTCCATCCTGGATTATTCCCCAGGTTTGGGTGACTGCCTGTGGTTTCCAGCCCATGATCTACGGGCACTGGGTGGTCCTCAGGGAGCTTCCAGGGGCCTCTTGGCCAGCACAGAGTCACCAGATGTGCATTAACCTTACAGGATCCACAATTCCACCTGAGGGACATTGAGTTGTCCACCAATGAGGTAAAGATGAAAATTGTTAATTCCTGTGCCAGGCATTAACTTTGCCACAGCTCAGATTGCTGTTTGCACATCCCACAGACAAGTGGGGTGCTGTGCAGTCATTTTGGGGCTGTGGAGATGTTTTAGTTCCCTGTTCCATGTCCCACTCTCCTCAGAGCCATCCCCTGGGTAATTCTGAGGTGTCAAACACCTCCATGGTGAGGAGTTTCAGCCAGGAATGAACTTTCCATGGGGAACACTCACAAAGCACCACTTGGATTCTTCAATCTTCTTCATAAATGTTGTTTACAGGGCATGAGCTGCATCAGGATGCAGTGAAGCATTTCAGGTCATATTGATATTTGGCTGCATCTTTTAATAATTATTGCTTGGGTGCACAGCAACTATTGCACACAATACAGGCAGATAATACTCTTCTCTCTCTCTCTGCAAAAACAAAAGGCCATAAAATGGTCATGTCTACCCACTCATTACTTTGACTTTGCAATGGTTTAGGGCAAAAAAGCCCAGTAGTATTTAGAACAAAAGCAAACAGGCTTAAGCAAGTGTTGTCAACACCATGTTAAAGCTCTTCACTCTGCTCTAAATGCAACCAGCAAAGTGCCTGAAAGTGCCTGACAGTGTCCACCCAAAACTCTCACAAAACGGTTTGAAATTCTGATGTGTTGAAGGGCTCTTTTTTTTTTTTTTGAAAGCAATTTAAGTTTGTACTCTTAAATAAGAAGCCAAATCCACATCAAGAAACATGTTCAAATGTTCATTTTTAGAAGAATGTTTTGTAGAACTGGTCTAAACCAATTTTTCTAATGAGAATTTCTGTTAAAAAAAAAAAAAAAAAAAAAAGTTGCTTGAGTTTTATGTTTGCTATCTGGCTGTTTCTTAGAGAAAAAAAAAAGCCTGTGAAGTAAAATTTAATTGCTCAGAAGAACAAGGCATTTCAGGTGGGTTGAACAGCTCCTTTTGTCTCTCAAGATTGTATTCAAATGCTGATCTTGATTATGGTAACCAGTTTCAAAATATGGTACATGTCAGTGAGGATCTTAAAGGAGGTTTGGTGGCAATTTCTTCTCATGGGGAAATAATTTTTTAAAAACCCCAACAGTAAAACAAGCTTCAAACCTTAACAGGGAATTGATATTCTTTAAGACTACTCTTGATTTTATGTAAAAGCAGGATTTTCAGAAGGAAAACTCACTATCTCTGAAGATTAAATTCATGAACCTGACTACTTTCAATGCATTGAGTTAAGCAGGTGATAACATCTCACAGATAAAGTCTTGTGTTGATAAAGTGCATCTACCTTGGTCCTCTACAAGATTGGACAGGGGCATTCTAACAAAGCCAAAACTGCTGAATCACAGCAGGGATTTGGATGTTCTCTTATTTGCCTCCACACTTCATCCAAGCCTTCAGAAATTGTTGTTATGGATCTACCGATTGAAATATATTTTAAAAGAATGTCTGAGGAATGTTTAGAAAGATAAACACTTTCTGAAGGTATTACCGGCCCAAAGCTTGGCCCCTACTGCAGGAAGTTTCTAGAACAGATAAATTTGATATTCCTTCTATGTATGTCTGAGAATTGATGTAATTGCCAGCTTATTTCTTCAGGCTTCTCTCCAGTTACTATGAGAACAGCAGTTCCTTCCTAGGTGGAAGCAGAGATTATTTCAAAAACTTCGTTATGTTACACAATTTGGTGTTCTAAGAAAAAGCAATAACCTGGGGTGGGACTCAAAGAACAACTCATAACTTGGTCTCAGTAAACCTTTTGAACCAATAAAGAAACTCCCAAGGTACCTGTGCTCTGGAACAAGAGTCTCTTGTTAACACAGTGTGAGAAACAGGCAAACTGCCACAAACAATTAATTCCCAGCACTTCTGAGCTTCTCTTTTTATAGAGACTTTCTTTTTCCTGATATGCCATCCCAGAGGTAGTCAGGTGTGTTGGACAAAGCTTCAAAATGGCTTCAAAATTTCAAAAAACTCAAGAGATTTATGATTAGTTCTATGTCTTGTTATCTTACCTGCTTATTTAAATTGTGTTTTATCTTCCTGGCTATTTTTTACCGGCCTTTTATTGGAAATAAATAAATTTTAAAGTAGGTTTTATTTCTGCTGTCTCCATCTCTCTGGGATTTCGAGGTCTAGCTGAGATCTGGCTTAGTCATTGCCTAGAGAGAAAACTGCTCCAGCAGCCTCAGGAGGTAGAATCTGTAAGGACTCACTGATTTCATGATTTCATTGACTGTGAGGAATCCCAGATTGAGCATCCCATGACACGGAGCTGCTGGAGTGAGACCAGAGGAGACCTTGGAGCTGCTCTGAGGGCTGGAGCCAGGCTGGGAGAGTTGGGAATGTTCACCTGGAGAAGACAAGGCCTCAGGGAGAGCTCAGAGACCTTGCCAAGGCTTAAAGGAGCTCCAGGAGAGCTGGAGAGGGACTTGGGATAAGGAAAAGCTGTGGCTGCCCCATCCCTGGAGGTGTCCAAGGCCAGGCTGGAGAAGCTTGGAGCAACCTGAGATGGTGCAAACTGTCCCTGCCCATGGCAAGGGGTGGAACTGGATGGTCTCGAAGGTCCCTTCCAACCCAAACCATCCTGTGATCCTGTGATATCAGGATTTCCATCTGTTCAGCAGGGTGAATCTCATCCTTAAATTTCTTTTTCCTGAGTGAAAATGGTGATTCCTTGATGATCACAAGAATCCTGGAGCTGTGGCATTACCAATGCTCATCTCTGAAAATAAATTCAATGTCACTATAGGACAAAAAACAACACAAGGAGGACTCACTGCTCTTTCCAAGGTAAAAAGGGGCTTTTTATTTTCTGACTCCAACATTTATAGTTTTCCAAGAGTGACAGTGGATTGCAGGATGACAGTGCCACCTCTCCAATGACACTGGACAAACCAAGAGTCCGTCAAATTTCTCCTCCTCTATAAAAGAATGCAAAACAATGAGTTATAAAGTGTGTGTGAGAAAGTTTGTTACAAGAATGTAAACATCAAAAGGCTTAGAAAAACTTAAAAAATCAGGGTGACAATTCAGTGCCCTGTCACACCTGATGAATAAACTGCTTCTGTTTTCCAGCAGCAATAATGGTTATGAAATGTGTGACCCTGGGCTCCATCCTGCTCCCAAAGCCAACATAAAGGGATGTGATGTTTTGTTTTATTTTATTTCAGGAATGCCCCAGCTGCTCACACTCATTATCCCATACAGCAGCAAGGACAGTTGCACATTTAGGGGTGGATGTAGAATCTCCCAGAAAAGATGCAGGATGAGGGTGAGGTGGATCAATAACTGGATGCATCCAGCCACAATTATTGCTGAAAATTGACCCTCCCCATCTCCACAGCCTCCCTCTCAGCTGGGCATTCTTTTGTAGATTTATGTTCTTTCTTAAGCTTTTCAGAACAGACTTCCCCTCCCACAGGCTATAAAACTTAATTAATCAAACACATTTTTTCCAGGGCTGGAATTTATAAACCCAAAAATAAAGTGAGAACAGAATCTATAAACAACTGTGTAGAGTGATATAGAAAATTCATCAAAGCTAATTCCTTACCTCTGATACTATCCAGTGGCAGATCTTCAGGGAAGGTGGATAACTAAGACATTTATAGGGAAATCTTTTCCCTATTAAATCCTTCAGGCAGACAGTGGCATAAGGACTTGCCACTGCAGTTAATGGTTCCAAACTTATATGTACTCCTTGCAAAAGTCTTGTCAGGTTTTTGAGCCCAATCATTTAAATTTCCACAGCTTTCTGGGGTAATTTAATTAGGCTCCATATGAAATGCTGTTTCACTTTGTTTGTTTTGAGCTGCTTGCCTGATAATTGAATTGGATGTCCCCTATTCTCTGAATTTCAAGAAAGGAAGAGTAATGATTCCCTGCTCACTTTTTCAATGTCTCTCATTGTTTCCTGTGTGTCTGATCATGTCCATCCTGGTTGTTTCTAAGCTAAAGGAACAATTTTATTGGATTTTTCCTTATTGCAGAAGCTGTTACACACCTCTGGCCATCTTTGCCACCTTTGTGTGGCTTTCCCCTTCTTTTTGAGGTGTATTATCCATTGTGAGATAACATAAGTCTCAGGAGGCACAAGAGACGAGGATTTAAACAGGTTTGTGGTGGTGGTTTGGATCTTTATTCCCATCCTAATGATCCCTAAGACCCCTTCTGGCTCCAGCACTTCCTAATTACTGCCCCTGCAAGGTCTCCAAATCCCTGCTCTGAGTGGCAATAATTAATGTAGAGCCTTTCACTGGGAATGGATATTCATGGTGGATTCTTTCCACTTGGGTCCCTTTGTGTTTAGCAAAATTCCATCTGCCTTTCCCATTTCCAGCCATCCATATCAAAACTGCAATGAAAAACAAAAAAAAAAGGAGTTACTTTTGTTTTTTACACTTCTCCCTCTGTCCACTGAGGTCAGCAAAGAGAAATAGATGGGTGTTCAGCTGGTCTCAGATGAATTAAGCTGCCACAGATTTTACAAAGTTTTCAAAGCAAAAAAAAAAACCACTTCTGAAATGGAAATGTTTTCCAACTGTGTTCAGCAGCTGAGCTGCACATTCTGAAGATTAGAAAAGAACTGTTTTACCCACAGAAAGACTTGATGGCAACACCACAAGAAAAGAAAGTGGTACCATAGCATAGTTACTCAGACACATTTTAATTCAAATTGGATGGGATGCTGGGGGAGGAAATGCTGAAAGCCACAGAAATAGAATTTTTCCTCTCTCGCTTCAGTGTAATTTAAAACATCAAACCATTTTTAATGAGTTTTAGTAAACCAAGTCTTGCCTGTGACCTTCTCTGCCAAAATTTAGCCTGGAGAAACTTTTCAAAGCTGATTTATAAATCCTATAAAACAGGGAGGTTGATGGTGGAAACAGCAAGCTCTGGATACCAGTATTTTTGCTGCCTTATTTTTAACTTTTAGTCTAAAGAGAGGCTCTGGAAGGTGTACTTAACTTGTATCCCACTGCTGAAATTCTGCTGAGAATTTGTCCTTATAAAACTGTGGGTTTGATCTGTTCCACTTTGTTGGAATCAAGGAGAAAACCACGTTAGCAAAACAAAACATGCAGAGGGAAACACAAACCACCAAGCTCCTACCTTCAAGAGAGGACCCTCATTCACAGCAATAAACAGCAAAAAGGCCACAAAGCTGCCTGTGTTGTGCTGAAAACCTGGTTTCTTCAGCCAGTTCTCATTCCGGTATCAGACTGAATAAGGTTTTCAAGGTACAGACCTTGTTTTTATCAATATGGACAGGGCCTGCCCTGTGAGTCCAGTGCAGGATCTCTAGGAGATAACTATGCATGCAGATAATTGGTAATGACTAAGTTAATCAGGTTTTTTTTTTTCCTTGAGAGTCAGTAATTACAGGATTTTGCCATCATCATCATCGTTTGCACTCCTGTGCAGTGCTGCCTTAATGATTTCCATTTTATATGCTTTGGACCCTCTGCACCAAAATGAAATTTGAAATACACCAAGATCTGAGACTTTATCTGATTTTTGGGACTGTCCTGTGCAGGGTCAGGACTTGGACCAGATGATCTTTTTATATTCCATCCAACCCTTTTCTCTCCTCAGCCTTTATTTCTTGTCATTGTTCCTCCATCCAAATGTAAAGACTTGTATAGAAATTACATAAACCCGGGGAAAAGAAAATGTTTTTAACAAACCAAGAAATAAATCAGAGAATCACAGAACCCTTAAGGTTGGAAAAGATCTCCAAGAGCATCGACTCTAACCTTTGATCAAACACCACCATAACAACTAAACCACAGCACTGATTGCCACATCCAGCTGTGAGGATAAAATAATTTCATTTGGAATTCACTTTCCTTCTAAATTTTGAGTTTAGGTAGGGCCAATGTCCACGTGTGAGTTGGCAATTTGAATGGCTCTGACAGGAATTCACAATACAGACAATCACAGTGTGGATTTTAGGTGTCTGAGGGTGGTGACATGAGTGATTTTTTGTAGGAGCATTTCTTCCTCTCTTAAGGGATGCTCTAGAATTAAGTCAGAGCCCTGCAAACACCTCAGATCAGAAGAGCTCCTCTCATTTCCTCTCCCCACAAGAACAGGACCTGATGCTGTGACTCCATCCTGCACTGATCTTGATTCAGGCAGATTTCTTGATAAGAACTGAAGTCTTTACTAATTAGTTAATAACCACTTGCATTGATCAGCTTTCTTTGAGAGAATTTCACGCAGAGTTCAAGCAAATGCTGTGAGCACAAACCTCCTGGCAAAGCACAGATTTTAGCCCCTCAAATACAGTTTAGAACCACCACCATTGTGATTAACACTGAGAAAAACAGGAGAAAAGTTCAGCAAGGCTGATGACAAACAGCGCTCCAGGGAGCAATAAGAAAAAAAAGTGGTTTTATTCTGCACCGAGCAGGGCTGGCAGATGGAGCTGGTGGTGGTGGCTGGGATATTTTATGATTCTATTGTTTTCTCGTGCACTTTATATTTTTATTTTTTTTACTTCATTTCTAAAATAAGTGCATGGGAGACTTGGTGAGTATTCATTCCTAGCTCCATTACTTACTGCCCTAAATTAAGTTTCTTACGTTTCTTAACCTCCTTGCACCTCAGACATGCCAGCTGTGAGACAGGGCTTGCCCTTTTATATCCATAAAGCACCTTGGGACTTGGGGAGGAGAATTATCACCATGCTCAACATAAAACCTACAGCTCAAAACACACATCCTGATCCTGGTGGTCACATTGCAAACTGTGGGGACCATCCCAGCTCAGAGATGAGTTAGAGACGGTGAAAAATTCTAAGTTTGGTTTTCTCTGGTTTTCCTGCCCAAACAAGGAAAAAAAACCACAAAAAACCCCCCAAAAACCCCAAAAACAAAATAAACAAACAAACAAAAAAAAAAAAAGAGAGAGAGAAGAGGGAAAAGAGGGGGAAAAAAAGTAGCACTTCAAAAGGCAAAGCCCATTGCCCAAGAGCATGAGATCTTAAGGTCTGCTGTTCACTGCTGTTCAATATGTCTGTGGCTCCCAGAGTAGGGAGAGATCAAAACTGCAGCTCCACCACCTCTTCTTTACAACAACACTAATCACATTTGTCATTTCACAAGAATAACTCACTTTGATTTTGCCTTTTCATTTTTTTATCTTTAATGGGGAAAGGTTTGAAATAAAAATTTCAGGTTCAAGGGGGAAGAGCTGGCTGTAAAAGGATGAGGCTGCAAGGTGGAGGCTCAGGAAATGATCACCACCTGCAGGGAAGGTTTAAAATTTGACCCAAGGGTTCTTCAATCTGCTTAAGGATATATATCAGCTTCTACAGTGTCCTGACTTGGAGGGAGATATTTTCCTTTCAAAGCTTTATTCTTCTTTTAGAGGGAAAAACAAAAAAGAGATATAAAAACAAAGCACAAGCAGAAAAAATTTTCATTCTACACTTCTATGACTTTTGTCATTGCAGAGGAAGAAGTCTGGTCTGATATTGCCTGAACCCCTCAGCAAAGAGACAACAAACCAAGAAGTCAAAGAACCTCAAGATGATCTCCCATCCTTAACACCTCAATTCAGTTTGCTGTTCCAGGTTACAGGCTGAGGCCTCTGAAGTTCTCCAGGAGAACCCAAAGGAGTTCAAATGTCTCCAAAGCAAGATCATCCACTGTTGGGGAAGATGAAACAGGAGAGCCTTATAAATATGATTGCCTGGCAAAAGATTATGAGAATATAGAAACTACAAGGGAGATTGAAATGAAAGCAAGCTTTGAGATCCCTCAGTTACTGAACAACTGGAAAACAATGGTGTGGCAGACTGAAGGTTCCCCTTTTGATGGAACAACACCCTCTGCTTGCAGAGAGGCCCAAGGGTCTGAGCAGACCCTGCCAGCTTGGCAGAGGGGGCCCAAAGAGGAGTTTTTAGGGTAACACAGTGTGGTAATGTAGTGATTCTTATAGGCTGTATGTAAATGCTATAGGGTTTGTATATTTTACTAGATTGGTGAGTGAGAATTAGAATATTCAACACAGAAGATTTATTGTATTGTAACGGGAACCTCGCTCTCTAAGTTCTTGCCTCTTAGCTCTTGCCCCTCTTACTCTCTTACCCTTTTGCTCTCTTTTACTCTCTTACCCTCTCACCCTCTCTCCCCCTCTCTTCTCTCGGGCCTGCTCTGAGCTGTGGCTGCAGCTCCCAGCAGGGCCCTGCTCCCAGGCCCTTTGCAATGAACCCCAAATCCCAGCAGGGCCCTGCTCCCAGGCCCTTTGCAATGAACCCCAAATCCCAGCAGGGCCCTGCCCCCAGGCCCTGTGCAATAAACCCCAAATCCCAGCAGGGCCCTGCTCCCAGTCCCTTTGCAATGAACCCCAAATCCCAGCAGGGCCCTGCTCCCAGGCCCTTTGCAATGAACCCCAAGTTCCTGACCTGGCTGCAGAGATCTCTCACCTCTGTCTGTCCTGACCATCCTACCCCACAACAACCCGACAATCCACTGCCTGAGCCTCCCCCTTGGTCCTTCCCACCTCATTTGCAGTGCTTTGCCTAATTGAGTGTTCCTTTTTTTTGTCTGTTGTACAGAATCAAGGCCTTGATTTTTGGTCAACTGACTGTGAAGAACAGATTAAGATAAATAGAAATATGCAGAGATGTTCTTGGAAAGATTTTCTTCTTCACATCAAAAATTTAATCATAGAATGGCAGAATGGTTTGGGTTGGAAGGGACCTTAAAGACCATCCAGGTCACCCCCTGCCATGCTCAGGGACACTTTCCACTGTCCCAGGTTTTTCCAAGCCCCATCCAACCTGGATTTTACAAATGTTACAGCACAAATTGCTTCAGCAGGGAGCACCTCAGTTTCCAAACCCCTGGAGGAACTTGTTTTCCTGACTAGGGGTGGGGGAGAAGAAGGATATGAAAATCACTCCAGAAAAAGCAGCAATTGAATTCCCAAGCTCCACAAATATTTTCAGCTTCTGGTACACACAGTACATCAACCCAGTTTGTTGTCCCCTGAAGGAAGCTATTTTGTCATGACAATATTAATCAGTTTTTCCTATTGTTTTCTTATTTTTCCCTCTCAAAATCCTTCTTTCACTACCTCCTTCATTTCAAAGGCATTAAACAACATCCAGGCCCAAACAGTCAAATTATGGCATAATTTTCTTACTGTAATCTCCTACAAGTGAATACCTGAGAAAAACTGTGCTTGATTTAAGAGGACTCACTCACTCTATAATCATTTAGCATGGGTAGATGTCTAATAAGCCTGCATGGAAAAGACAATGGTCTTTCTTTTTCCTTTTTTTTTCTGGTTTTATTTTGGAGTTTTCTTTGTTGCTGCAATTGTTTCTACATCTGCAATTCCAGTCCAGGGCCAGAAACTTGATGTTCATGAAGAATTAGAATGTGCAGCTTGTTGTGGAAGGAGCTGAAATTTTGCAGAGATGTGAAGACCTTTGTGATAAATATAAAGGTTTGGGGAAGTGTGTTCTGTTTGGATCCCTGGAACAAAGGATTTACAAAGCTCTTGTCACTGCCAGAAGTCAAGAGGTGATTTCAACAGGGACCATGAGGCTGGAAAAACCTGACCAGCAGAGATTTCAGTGCTGTCATGGCTTGAGGGGAGCAGAAGGGGCTCCCAGCTGCATTTCAGCTGCACTAATCAAGGAAATCAGAAATTTCCTGGATAAAATCAGAAATTAGAAATTTTCTTCTGGGTAAAACCAAAACCAGAACTGGCAGTGCAGGAGGAGTGGGCTTGGCTCAGGGTGCTGAGCCCTTCCTGAGTGGGGAGGGAAGGCTCTGTGCTCTCCTCACCCACCTCCAAAGGATATTGAGCCACAGATGGGGTTACATGAGTCTCATCTCCTGCTTAAATACAAATTTAGCCTTTGCCTGGATGTCTCCAAACCCTTGCTATTAATATTTCTACTCTGCAAATGAGGAAACTGAGGCACAAAGCACTTGAGTGCTTTGAAACACTTTTGAGCGACAGTCAGATTTCTGTCATCATTTGGGATGTGCTCCATTTCCACCCTGTTTCCCTAAAAAAAAAAAAAAAAGCTTAAATATTAAAGCTTAAATTAAAAAAAAAGCTTTAAATATTATTTAAAATGTGGAATTCCTAGTAAAAGGGGTCCTGGCCCATAGCAGGGAGAGAGACTATATGGTATTTAAGGTCCCTACCAGCCCGAACAAATCTGTGATTGTGATTTTGGTCATATTTGAACAACAACAACAAAAAACCCAAATAAACAAACAAACAAAAAAAAAAAAAAAAACAAAAAATTAAAAAACCCCACAACTAAAAAAAAACCAAAAAGCTTTGTTTCTTTGCTTATTTCTAAAAACTAATTGATAAAAAGCAAATACTCTTGCATTCAAGTGTCTGAAAACGACTGGTAGTCATTAATAGGAACAATTTAAATGGGTCTACGCTCAGCATGGAAATATGTCCAAAATGACATAAAAAACTGCAGGTAGTTCAAATTCCTAAGCATATTGGAGCATCAATGTGCTCTACAATGTGGTCACATGTGTCCAAAAGTGTAAGAATAATAGCAATTCTGTCAGCCTGGAGAAATGTGTGACTCAGGCATCAGGCAAAGGTTTGTGCTATGATATGATAGAGCTGTCACCTTTTAATATGTGATGCTAACAAAAAAAAAATCATAGCTCTTCTCAGTCAATTTTAATCAGATTGAGGGAGGAGAACATTGTGAGGAGGGTGAGCCACCATATGCTGGGGTTATATGAACACAAACAGACAAATTACCATTGCTATTTCTGTGTCTAGGTCTGTCTGCTGCCCTTTTTCCTTTATAGGGTTAATTGGAGATCACTGAATAAAAATAATTAAAAAAAAAAAAGAGCAAACAGTATCTCTATGACAAGTTCTGGACCAGCTGTCTTAACTGGAAATCTTGGACTTTTATCCAAAACATGCATTATTTTTAGCTAAGAGGTCCCTGCTCCTGCAAATGCAGGCAGGTTTGTTTAGCCTCCCACACACAAATAATTTAATGGATTTCAGGGGGCTGTCTTGACTGTGAGCAGTGAACATCTGCTTAATGCTTGAAGGAGCAGCACCCTAATTTTCCAAATAAACCTCTTGACGCATAAAGTAGTAACTGACAGACAATAACCGTGTAAAATTAATTCCCTCCATATGGGTTTGCAAGGCCAAGAAAGAAAACTAATGGAGAGAGAAATGTTGTTTTCAAAAATCTAGGAGATGTAGTTACACAAGAGGTTCATAAACTGTCTGATGAGAAGGGTAAGATGATTTCTCAGTGAATTTGTATCATGCCCATCCCTGGGGTAATCCCAGTGTTTGATGTTTATGGATTCCCCATCCCTGGAAGTGTCCAAGGCCAGGCTGGACAGAGCTCTGCAAAACCTGGGGTAGTGGAAGCTGTTGCTGCCTGTGGCTGGGGTTGGAAATGTGTAGTTATGATATTTTATGAAAAATCCTTTTGCTAGGATTTTTCTCTTGAGAAGCTGAGAGGCTTCAGAAGAAAAGAAAAACAATGATTATCTGCTGCTGTGGAATGCAACCGGTGCATCTCTGATTGGTCTCATGTGGTTGTTTTTAATTAATGGCCAATCACAGTCAGCTGTCTAGGACTCTCTGAGAGTCACAAGCTTTTGTTATGATTCCATTCGTTTCCTTTCAAGCTTTTTGATGAAATCCTTTCTTCTATTCTTTTAGTATAGTTAAAATATTATATATATATATATATATATATATATATATAAAATAATAATAAATCTGTCTTCTGAAACATAGAGTCAAGATTCTCATCTCTTCCCTTGTCCTGCCCCTGTGAGCACCACCACAGATGTGGATTTTTCTTCAGCTCCCATCCAACACAAACCATTCCATGACTTTATGTTTCTATCATTCCATGTAGGAATGAAGAAGGGAAAATTGGCAGAATGGGCCTCCAGTTAAGGAGCTGGGCTGTGACTCAGTGGCCTTGTCCATTCCTGTCTCTCCCAGTGTCAGAAACCCTTTGCAACCTCAGGAGATTTTTACCACAGCCGGCAGAGCAGCACCCACTGCTGGAGTTCTGAATCCCTCCCAGTGGCACCAGAACCCAGGAATCCAATGGAGATCACTGAGTTTTTTTCCATTGAAGAACACTGCTTTTTTTTTCCAATGGAAACCACTTATTTTTTCCAATGGAGATAGAGAACACTGCTTTTTTCCAATGAAGAACACTGTTTTTTCCCAATGGAGAACACTGCTTTCTTCCAATGGAAAACACTGCCTTTTTCCAGTGGAAAACACTGCCTTTTTCCTATAGAAAACACTGCTTTTATCCAATGAAGAATACTGCATTCTTTCCAATGGAGAACACTGACTTTTTTCCAATTGAGAACACTGTTTTTTTCAATGAAGAACTCTGCTTTTTTCCAATGGAAAACACTGCGGTTTTTCCAATGGAGATGGAGAACACTACTTTTTTCAGTGGAAAACACTGCTTTTTTCCAATGGAGAACACTGCTTTTTTTCCAGTGGAGAACACTGCTTTATTCCAATGGAAAACATTGCTTTTTTCCAATGGAAAACACTGGGTTTTCTCCAGTGAGGAACACCTCTTTTTTTCCAATGGAGAACCCTGCTTTTTTCCAATGGAAAACATTGGGTTTTTTCCAATGGAGAACCCTGTTTTTTTCCAATGGAAAACACTGCTTTTTTCCAACGAAGAACACTGCTTTTTTCCAATAGAAAACACTGCTTTTTTCCAATGGAGAACACTGCTTTTTTCCAATAGAAAACACTGCTTTTTTCCAATGGAGATCACTGCTTTTTTTTTTTTTCCAGAGGACCTGTGTACCAATATAAAGATTTCTGCTGCCACCTTCCACTTAATTCCAAACAGAGCTTTCTCACACAAGGGCCACATTGAAATCAGCAACATCCCTGGCTCTCCTCATTTCACAGCAAAAGTAAAAATGCAAGGGGTAGTTTATCCCTACTTCCATTGGTTGGTTGATTGATTTATTTAATTTTATTTCATTTTTTGGGGAAGGACAGAAGTTGAGAACAAGAGGGACAAGAAGGCTTGAGGACTCCAAGTGAAAATAAGCAGAGCTTTCTTGGAAATGTGATACTTCTTAGTGGGGGCAGAGAGAAGCAGAATGAAACAGCCTAATTGCAACATGTGCCTTTGGAAAATAAAATGCAATAACTGCAACCCAGAGCCCAGCCACAACAAAGTCAAGGTCAAGTTGCATGAACAGCTTAAACTGTGGCATTTCCTGAGTTTTACTTATTTGGCTTTACAGCCTAAGCAGTTTTGTTCTTCTAGTTATTTTCTACTCCATATATGAAACACATTCAACCTGCACGTTATTCATTAGTAGCTGGTGTTTAAAAGGAAATGGAATAAAACCATGGGGGCTCTATGGGTTTGTGTGGCAAAAAAAAATCACTAGGGGACTTGTTGTAATATTTCCTTGGCCTTTTGTTTTGAGGAGCTGCAGAGTGAAATATTGCCCTCAGGACAGAAGGAAAAAAAAAAGTTGTCTCAGTGTTTCATGAAGAAATTTCAGCCCTTAGCTCCAGGCAATCACAGCCTCAGCAACCCCCTGTCCCATGGTGATATTTTTCCATGTTTTCCCTCCATGTCAGAGTTTATGGGCCGGGAAGGAGTGCAGACACTGTGGTGTGTTATGAGCACACAGTGGTTTGTTCTGGGTGTCTGTGAGGAGCTTGAGGTTTGTTCCCAGCAATTCAGGCCACTTTATTTTATGCTCTCTGAACATGTACATGCAGAAAGCTTTTTCATAACAATTCTAGGCAGAGTAGTGAAAGGAGCTTTTCATGTCAAATTATAGTGTGGAAAATAGAAAAAAAAATTCAAAACTACGAACAAGCCTCCTGTAAAAACAACAGCAGGTACTCAGACACTTTTCCTTTCTATCACATTCTCAGTTCTGCAAATAAGAAAACATCTATTCAAAAACCTCCAGTGGAGGTCAATGAATTTTAACTGAGTCTTCATGGAGGAAGCTTTGCCTTTGGAGAACTGCCTTTCTCTCTGCTGGTGCTGTGGATGCCCTGGAGATTAGATAACATTTTCAGAAAGAAGGTGTAAAATGATGTGTGGGATCATAGGGTGCTATGAAAATTCAGGTTGGAAGGACTATCAGGAGTCTCTGCTCAAAGCAAGATCAACTCTGAGGTCAGACCAAGTCACACAAGGAGAAAGGCTTTGTCCAGCCTGGAGAAAGGCTGGAGACTGTGCAGCCCATCTGGAAATCTGTTCTCATAGCCACAAATTGGAGCTCTCCTCCTTTCCTTGTCTCTCAAGTCTGATTCTCTTTTATCATGGAAGAAGTTCCTTTTGAAGAACCTCAGAGATAAGACGTGTGTCATCCAACCTCCTCCTCAAAGCTGCCTTTCCAAGGGCATGGAGCTCTGTGTGGCACATGTCACCAGTTAGGAATCTTGATATCACAAAGGGAAAAGCATTTCCTTCTTTGTCACTGATATGGAAACGAGCTCTTTGTTGTCACAGACACTCATCTCCTGGAAACTGCTGGTTCAGATGTTAGATTAGCTCATTTAAATATGAGTGAAATTTTTAATAAGTTGTTCCAGAGAAAGTTCAGTGGAAGAACAAGGGAGGAACTATAGCTGTGAGGTAAGTAAGAGGATGAGAGGCACTAAGAGGATGTCAGCAGACTGGGCTGAAGAAGAAAAGTGATTTTCTGAGGATAATTACAAGTATTGGGTGCTGACAATGGTCTTGATAATGCTTTCACTAATAAACTTGGCAAAACCGAGAGTACACTAATTAAACAGATGACAAGAGGCATCACTGACACAGAGGCACTCAGTCTGCTGAAATAATTGAATGAGAACTGGAATAACAGAAATGGGATGAGATTTAACACATTGAAGTGATAAGGTCACACATTTGGAGATTAGGAACTATTAATCTAGTAAAGCTTCAAGTTTTCCAGTGCAAACAGCTGAGAGGAAAACATGACAGGATGTGTTGGTCAGTCAGGGGATGGCTGTGAGGCACTGACATGGCAAAGCCATCAAAAAGACAAATGTGCTTCTGGAGGCTTCAGGCTGAATGCTTCAAGGAGCCATCAGGAAATGTTAATTGTGCCTTCCAAAGCAGCTGTTGTCTCATCTGGAGCTGCGCACACTCTTCTAGCCAGCTCTGTTCAGCAAAGATATTAAACAGAAAATATAAATTCTTTTTTGCTAGAAGAAAGAAATTAAAGTGAGATGTGAGTGGGGAAAGAGAGATTCTACCTTGATTTGTGATATAAGGAAGAGCCAGTGTGGGTCAAACTGGGAACAGAAAGTAATTTTTCCCAATGGGATGTCACCTAATGAGCCATTTCATAGGGCAAGGTCAAATGTTCTCAAGTTCTGCCAGGGGGAGTTCAGGTTGGATATTAGAAAAATTTCTTCACTAAAAGAGTGGCCAGGCACAGGCTGCCCAGGGCAGTAGTGGATTCACCATCCCTGAGGGGGCTAAAAAGTGAGTTAAAAGTGTGGCACTTCACAATATGGTTTAGTGGGATGGGTGGTACTTGGTCAAAGTTTGGACTTGATGATCATGAGGGTCTTCTCCAACCTTAAGAATTCTGTAATTTGCCAAAAACTTGTTGGTTGTCTATGGGAGACACATCCCACAATGCTGAATAGCTTCAGATTATCACAACCCAAACCATAAACTAGCAACATAAACCTGCTGAGACTCCTGTCTTATTTCCCAGTTAAATCAATTTATATTATTTTATAAAAATAAATAATATTATTTTTTCCTAACAAGATGAAACAGTTTGTGAAATCTTGGAATCCTTCTTTTATGTTTTTCCATAGAGTTTTGTATTCTTTCTATCCTCTCAGTTAAATGATAACTGAGAATACAAAAAAATTCAGGAAAAGACCCTTTCTAAATGCTGGAGATGTCACTGTGCTCAAAATGAGGGCTGGACTGGTAGAATGAGGGTAAAAGTGTCATAATCCTTCTGCCTGGAATTGCATATCTTTAAACCAAGTTTTGCACACAGAAGACTCCAGGTAGATAGTACGGAAGCTGAAAATGAAGGCAGGGACTGAAAGCAAGTAAGTAACCTGATAAATTAAAGAATTTACAGCTATTCAGGGTTTTATAGGCTTTGTTTAAACAGGGCTAGGAGCAGTGAAAAAATATCTATCAAAGTGAAAATAAAACAAACCAGTTCCATGGATGTGGATGAAAATAATACTTTAATTTGCTTGGAGGGGGAGAAGGGAAGATAAATTTCTACTGAATGTTGCAGCAATTATCAATATCAGGTCAAGAATACCTTTCAACAGCAGCAATCTGTGCTTATACACTGGGATTTTTATAACTCAGGTCTTTCCTTGACCATTTTCCACCACATCAGGTTCCACAGTCTAATTTCTACTTTTTAAAAACAGTGCATTCCAATGGAAGAGATAATTTAATTTATCAATAAGCCATTTTTTAAATCTACTTGTCTTGTTTAAATTTTAAGACATATACCAAGAATGTATTAGCAAATATCCATCAGGCTCCTCAATTGCAAGTTTCTTGAGAAAATTTCTAGAAGGGAGCCCAGGAAAAAGAGCCAAGGCTGAAGAACTGCAATTCCCTCTTCACTGTGGTTTTACACAGGAGAAAATCACTGTATTCCTGACTCTGACCCCAAATGAAAGCTGTCTCAGCAAGCAGGACTTGAATGGTGCTGTGATGTTGATATGAAACCTGGAGCTAAGGGGGGAGAATAGAAAAATAACAATTAAATTATACTGAAGTGCAGAGGGGGGCGTATGTGGCCCGAAGTTTGGAGTCCGGCTAGCTGAGGGCGAAAGGCCGACGCCCCTCTGCAATTCCTGGCCAGCGCCCTTCGGCGTCTGATGGCCTCGGGCTGTGCTGGCTGCGGACTGGCTCACACCGCTGGTATTGGCGAGGAACGGAGCTGACCATTTCCCGGGGGTTAAACATCGGTTTATTGAAGGTGTTGCGGGATCCAAACGCGGGGAAACCAACCGGGAAAAAGTTTCTCCATAGGGGGTGAAACAGGATTATAAAGGAGGGGGGTGGGTACAGGCGGAACCAATCGGGAAAGGTGAGGGGATGAACTTCACAGAACTGACACTCCATGGAGACCAATAATCAGAAGGTAAAGGAGGTGTCCTGGGACCCCAGCCAGCCACCATCTCCAGAGAGGAGAAGGTTCTCGAAACCTGGGAGGAGAAGGGGGTGATTGACTGGGCCCAGGGAGGAGACAACTTTCACTTATAAGGGAAACCAAGGGAGGAGCAATTACATATTGGCAACTATGAATAGCGGTTACTATAGCAACTTAGCTGACAGGGTAGCAGTGGCGGGAAAAACTGGGGGAACAAAACCATTTTACACATAATAGGGGAGAACAATACATAAATTGGGGGAATAACACAAGAAACTTAACAACACACTACAACACTGAAGCTCATATTTAAGATGGAAAATCACCAGAACTCCTCGCTGCGTTGCATAGTCCATCCTACACATCTCCTCGTTTTCCTCACTGCTAAATTTTAAATGTGTTGCACAAAGAGCTTGTGACA
Organism: Zonotrichia albicollis; assembly: GCF_047830755.1. Taxonomy (NCBI): domain Eukaryota; kingdom Metazoa; phylum Chordata; class Aves; order Passeriformes; family Passerellidae; genus Zonotrichia; species Zonotrichia albicollis. The sequence continues at coordinate 22,903 of NW_027428453.1, forward strand.
TTGCAAAGTGTCTGGAGAGCAAAACAATATTCCTTCCTGTCTCTTGAGGAGCAAAGCCTGTGTACAGAGCAGCATGCAAGGGAATGCACGCACTTCAGAAAAAGGACAGGGAACAAAATCCCCAACCATGCTGCTTCTGCACGTCAGGAAGGATTTCCCTGAAATCACAACTAAGTGGAACTGAATGCTCGCCACAGCCATCCAGGCACAGAGAAGAGAACAGCAGGGAGAAAATAAAAAGATAGGAGCAGGCAGAAAAGCAGAAAATTGAGGATAACAGCACGTGGTGCAATAATTGTAATGAGAGAGATTGGGTTGCACCTTGAAAGGTCACTACTTTTGGGCACTGTGTGGTGCTGGGTGTGTGAATTTGCACAAAAAGGCAGCAGGGAGGAGCCAGCCCCTCCAGAACCCCCATCTCCATCCAGGCACTTTCCAAGGGCGCTGTCACCAGCATTATCCCAGATCTCCAGGGTATCCCACCCCCAGCTGCAGCGCACGCAGCCCTTCCTGATGGAGCTCTGCCTCCACACACTGCCCTGCCTTCCAATATACACCTGAGCCCCAAATCCAGATGTTTCTCTAGTTAATAAATCAGGAATTGGGTGAGGATTTATTGATGGAACACTTTGCAGCCAACTGATGTGAATTGCTGATGGAAATTGTTCCGAAGCAATGCAGCATTAATCGAGTTATGCTGAGGTCTGGGATGGATCACTGCATGGAAGAAACACAGAGCTGACAGAGATCTGACTTAGCCAATGTGTAAAACAGGTTTTACACAGCATTTTGCACAGTGGATGCTTCTCTGTCCCTGAAATTCACAGCAAAAATTCAGCACAAATAACCACAGGTTTAGAGTCACAGGAGCAAAGAAATGATGTGAGAAGATCATTGGATTTCCTTCTAATTTTGTTGTAATTATTTTTGGCAGCAAGAGTATTTAATCAAATGTTAATGGTAATTTTTAAATCCTGAATTCAGTGGCACATCAGAGCCCTGTGTCACATCCATGTCCAGCAGCAAAAGTCACCAATGCCTGCCAAAATCTAAAGCTCAAAATCACTTCACAGATATTTAGGGCAGGTGTTTAGTGAAAGCCAAGTACCTGTGCCCCTTCTATAGCCAATGGACAGCATGAGCTAATTCCAGAGGTGCATCCATTTTACACTTAAAAGCACACAGCTTCCTAAGATAAGGTGGCAAGTTTTGCAAAGGTAAAGATAGGCAATGATTTCCATCAGGACAGCCACTTGCCCAGGGACAAGGTGGTCACCTGGAAGCAGATTGTGGCCCAGATCCACAGCATCAATTGATTTTTTGTCTCTGGATTTACCAAAAAATGGTTTTTTAACTGATGTGTTACCCTGTCCTCTTGACAAGTGAAAAAACACGGAAAACATTAATTTGTGGAAATTACAGCAGTCTGTGCTCCTTTAATATCCTGGAATTAGGAGAATTCTCTTAATAATGAGTCATTATTTCCATTTGCATTTGGCTTCCCACGAAAGGACCTCTGAATCCTCAGAGGAGCTGAGGACACCCCGAAAAAAATGCACATGCAGAGAATGTCAGCCAAGGCATGGGGATTTCAATGTCAGTGGTTGGGAGAGGGATAAAACGCAGGGGTTTAGATTTCTCAGTAAGCATCTCAGGAGCTTTCTGGAAACCCCAGACTAAGGGAAACATCAGTGTGTGAACACTGGAGGAGAAACTGTGGTGATGTCAACACTCACCAGGGCCTGAGCTCCCCTCTCTGCTCCCCACCAGAAGTTGCATAACCACATTAGTGCATCTGCAGGAGAGCAGCCATGCATGGCCTGGAGCTCTGTGGTTCCTGACAGGGCTGGCTCATGTCCAGCCAGCTGAGAGCTTGGGCAGGCCGGGCTGGGGCTGGCTCTGCTTAAATCTGCAGTGAAACATCTGCCCCCTCAAAGGAGGGGCATAGACAGCCCTGGTGTTTGGCCAGGTTGCCAGAACAGCTGTAATTTATCCTCTAAAGAGAGTGAGGAGTAGCTGAGGAGCTGGGAAAGGGGCTGAGCCTGGAGAAAAGGAGGACTGGGGAGCTTCTCGTGGCTCTCTGCAACTCCCTGAGATCGTAACAAGGAGTCTCTTCTCCCAAGTAACAAGGAAGAGGACATAGGCTCAAATTTTGCCAGGGAAAATATAGAGGAAATTTCTTCACAGAAAGGGTTGTCCAGCCCCAGCACAGCTGCCCAGGGCAGTGGTGGAGTTTCTATCCTTGGAAGTATTTAAAAGCCATGTGGATGTGGCACTTGGGGACAGGGGTTAGTGGTGGCTTTGGCAGTGCTGGGTGAAAATTGGACTCTATGTTCTTATAAGTATTTTCCAGTCTAAGTGAGTGTGTGATTCTAAGGGAGTTGGCCAAGTTTCTGCTGTTCAGCAAACAATAAAATTCCCATGTGGGCTTTAAGCACCAGCTCCAGACAGGGAGCATAGCTCAGAATGCAGGTTGTGCACCCAGGCACAGATTAAGGCAGCTGCTCAGATATGGAAGTAGGGTCAAAAATCCCAGGTTCTATTGCAGTTAATAAACATCTCAAAGCAAAATGCCAAGAGGAGCTGAGCTGTTCCAGGCTGCAGAGCTGCTGCACAAATGTCCAGGATGTCACGGGCATGAGGGGAATGGGGGAGCTGCCTGGGACAGTGGCAGAGAGCATCACCTAAAATGCTTTAATTGCAATTAAGGGGAGATTTTTAAATGCACCATTAGTGTGTTTAAAACTCAGTTCCATCATCTTTAAAACTGAGTCAGACTCTTGGTAATCCCCACATTGGCCCTCTATAAAGCAGTTTGTACTGATGCCTTGAGAGGCTGATCTGGAAAAATACTAGGCAGAGTTAAAGAATAAAGCAGGGATTTGTTAAAAGGCCTCAATGGATCCACCTTGGGCAGCACAAGAGCCCGGCCAGGGCTGCACCCAAGATGGACCCAAAATGGGCACAAAATGGACACCTGGTCATGGGGTCTCTCACTTTTATAAGTTCTGGTCCATTTGCATATTGGAGTTAATTGCCCAATTACATCTTTAGGTTATGAAGTCCCATCCTCCCTGTCTGCTCTCTTCCATTCACAGTTGTTTGTGCTGTTTGGGCCTGAAGTTTCTAATGGTTGTCCTTGTTTCTCAAGCTGGAAAAGGATTGTTTTGTCTAACAACCTATGGAGAGAACTTGCTAACACTTCATATGAAGCTCAGAGCTCCACAACAAGGTGGCATAGAATCTGAAAAATATGAAAGCTGAAACTTAAGGCATCACTACCCACGACACTGAATGGACCTTATGAGGAGTGCATTACCCTCCACACGCTCCTGGGGGCCTGAAGGCACACAGGCATGGGGCATCCTTGGTGGCAGAATTAGAAATCAAACAGGAATTTTAGCCTTGTCTGTTCCACTTGTCCTTACCTTCCTGCCAGTCCAGATACCAAACCCTGGCTGTCACACCTGCTACAGCCTGCACTGAAACCTCCCCTGTGGTTGATATGCTCATTTTCTGTGTGTTAACCATACCCATTTCTCCAATATTAATTATAATTTTAAAGTATCTACTGTCTCTTACTAGTTCTACTGGTCTGTTCTTACAAGGCAAAGCATTTCTTTTTATGTTTTCCAATTCAGACTATGGTACCAAAGTAATCCCTTCTGGCCTGAAAAAATGTAAGCTCATCAATGTTTCAGACTGGAAGAAATGCTGTCACTAAATATCAGCCAACGTCTCATTTCCTGCTCCCATCTTCCTCAATGTTTTTGTCCTGCTGGATCCAGTAAAAACCTGGAATCTCAAGCTACAGCAACCAGTCCCAGCAATGAGGCTGCATTTCTGCTTGGGGGATGGTTGTGTTTTTTATTTCCAACCACGTGTCCTGGCTGTCAAATTCCATGTCATTTTTATTTAATCTGATTCTCTATCAAGCTGATTCCCTGTCTCCCAAGCCTCCCTGTCTTCCAGCTGGACATTTTTTAAAGCAGTGATTTGCAAACCATTAAAGAAGGCATATAAATAAATTACTGTCTGGAGAGTGAGTCATCATTATTTAATAGGACTGTCTCATAAAAAGTGGCTGTTTGTTGGCAAAGCAGGCCCATGCTGCCCCCAAATTTATCCTGCAGCTCTCTGTCCTCCTGAGGGTTTGTCCTGCTCTATCACTTCCTGATATTTTCCTTCCTGGCAAACAAGGTTTTGATGTTGCAGGAATTCAGGGGAGGACAGCAAAGCCACGCCAAGATCTGAGACACAAGAGCTGCCCTGTTATAATGTGGCTACAGCATCATGGAGGCATGGATTAAGGTTGGAAATGATCTTTAAGATCATCAAATCTGATTGTTAAAGGACAAGACTCTCTGCAAATCGTAGTTACATCTTCGTTTCAATAAATTTGGGGCCTAAATCTGGGGAATTTTTCCTGAGGAAAACCTGAGTGTGCTTTTACAGAGTGCAAAGGAGGGGAGAAATACAACAGGGATGGGTTTGACCAAGTCAGAGATCCCTCCCTCTTCTGCCACCCCCACTCACTTGGGTCTCCCAACATTTCTACAGAGACTGAGCTTTCATGTCCAATATTCTGCTAAGTAAGCAAACAGGGAGGATCCAATTAAAATAAATCTCAGGCACCATTCCTTCTTCTTCTGTCCCACTGTCACCGTCATAT
>NW_027428454.1:0-2500 GCF_047830755.1 Zonotrichia albicollis
AGGGTTAGGGTTAGGGTTAGGGTTAGGGTTGGGTTAGGGTTAGGGTAGGTTAGGGTTAGGGTTACGGTTAGGGTTAGGGTAAGCTCTGCAAAACAGAGGCTAACACAGACTTTGTCCTATTAGAATTCAGATGAAAATGGGCTTCAACTTGGCATAATTCTTGGCACAATTTCCATGGAATTCCACCCCTTTTATCCCCAATTTCCATGGAATTCCACCCTTTTATCCACAATTTCCATGGAATTCCACCCCTTTTATCCCCAATTTCCATGGAATTCCACCCCTTTTATCCACAATTTCCATGGAATTCCACCCTTTCATCCACATTCATTCCTTGCTGCACTGGTTAGGGGTTGGGTTTAGGGTTAGGGTTAGGGTTAGGGTTAGGGTTAGGGTTAGGTTAGGGTTAGGGTTAGGGTTAGGTTAGGGATAGGGTTAGGGTTAGGGTTAGGGTTAGGTTAGGGTTAGGGTTAGGGTTAGGTTAGGGTTAGGGTTAGGGTTAGGGTTAGGGTTAGGGTTAGGGTTAGGGTTACGGTTAGGGTTACGGTTAGGGTTAGGGTAAGCTCTGCAAAACAGAGGCTAACACAGACTTTGTCCTATTAGAATTCAGATGAAAATGGGCTTCAACTTGGCATAATTCTTGGCACAATTTCCATGGAATTCCACCCCTTTTATCCCCAATTTCCATGGAATTCCACCCTTTTATCCACAATTTCCATGGAATTCCACCCCTTTTATCCCTAATTTCCATGGATTTCCACCCCTTTTATCCACAATTTCCATGGAATTCCACCCTTTCATCCACATTCATTCCTTGCTGCACTGGTTAGGGGTTGGGTTTAGGGTTAGGGTTAGGGTTAGGGTTAGGGTTAGGGTTAGGGTTAGGTATAGGGTTAGGGTTAGGGTTAGGGTTAGGGTTAGGTTGGGGATAGGGTTAGGGTTAGGGTTTAGGGTTAGGGTTAGGGTAAGCTCTGCAAAACAGAGTCTAACACAGACTTTGTCCTATTAGAATTCAGATGAAAATGGGCTTCAACTTGGCATAATTCTTGGCACAATTTCCATGGAATTCCACCCCTTTTATCCCCAATTTCCATGGAATTCCACCCTTTTATCCACAATTTCCATGGAATTCCACCCCTTTTATCCCCAATTTCCATGGAATTCCACCCCTTTTATCCACAATTTCCATGGAATTCCACCCTTTCATCCACATTCATTCCTTGCTGCACTGGTTAGGCTTAGGGTTAGGGTTAGGTTAGGGTTAGGTTAGGTTAGGGTTAGGGTTAGGGTTAGGGTTAGGGTTACGGTTAGGGTTAGGGTAAGCTCTGCAAAACAGAGGCTAACACAGACTTTGTCCTATTAGAATTCAGATGAAAATGGGCTTCAACTTGGCATAATTCTTGGCACAATTTCCATGAATTCCACCCCTTTTATCCCCAATTTCCATGGAATTCAACCCTTTTATCCACAATTTCCATGGAATTCCACCCCTTTTATCCCCAATTTCCATGGAATTCCACCCCTTTTATCCACAATTTCCATGGAATTCCACCCTTTCATCCACATTCATTCCTTGCTGCACTGGTTAGGGGTTGGGTTTAGGGTTAGGGTTAGGGTTAGGGTTAGGGTTAGGGTTAGGGTTAGGTTAGGGTTAGGGTTAGGGTTAGGGTTAGGGATAGGGTAGGGTTAGGGTTAGGGTTAGGGTTAGGGTTAGGGTAAGCTCTGCAAAACAGAGTCTAACACAGACTTTGTCCTATTAGAATTCAGATGAAAATGGGCTTCAACTTGGCATAATTCTTGGCACAATTTCCATGGAATTCCACCCCTTTTATCCCCAATTTCCATGGAATTCCACCCTTTTATCCACAAGTTCCATGGAATTCCACCCCTTTTATCCCAATTTCCATGGAATTCCACCCCTTTTATCCACAATTTCCATGGAATTCCACCCTTTCATCCACATTCATTCCTTGCTGCACTGGTTAGGGGTTGGGTTTAGGGTTAGGGTTAGGGTTAGGGTTAGGGTTAGGGTTAGGTTAGGGTTAGGGTTAGGGTTAGGTTAGGGATAGGGTTAGGGTTAGGGTTAGGGTTAGGTTAGGGTTAGGGTTAGGGTTAGGGTTAGGGTTACGGTTAGGGTTAGGGTAAGCTCTGCAAAACAGAGGCTAACACAGACTTTGTCCTATTAGAATTCAGATGAAAATGGGCTTCAACTTGGCATAATTCTTGGCACAATTTCCATGGAATTCCACCCCTTTTATCCCCAATTTCCATGGAATTCCACCCTTTTATCCACAATTTCCATGGAATTCCACCCCTTTTATCCCCAATTTCCATGGAATTCCACCCCTTTTATCCACAATTTCCATGGAATTCCACCCTTTCATCCACATTCATTCCTTGCTGCACTGGTTAGGGGTTGGGTTTAGGGTTAGGGTTAGGGTTAGGGTTAGGGTTAGGGTTAGGTTAGGGTTAGGGTTAGGGTTAGGTTAGGGATAGGGTT
>NW_027428455.1:0-25641 GCF_047830755.1 Zonotrichia albicollis
GAACTTTAGTGCTGACCAGAAAGGCTGATCAGAAATAATCAGTGGTTCAAATACCACTGGTTTGATTTCCTAAGCAGATACAAGTAAGGTAGTAAGGAAGATATTCCCATCCACTTCTTCAGAACACAAATGGAAATATGCCCCAACATTTTGCTGTTCTTGTAGAAGGACCTTTTACAAAAGACACTTGCTGGAATAGAGGCACAATGATGACCGAAATAATTGCTGGCCAGCAAGTGCCCAATCCAATTTTGAAATCTTGTTTAAGAACCATTTTGCTTTGATTCAGGCAGTTCTAATCACCATTCTGTCTGTGTGCAAACAGCAGTAAATGGGATGACTAATACATATTCTTTTCTAATGTTTCCTGCACAGACAATGGTGTTACTTAATGCCCACCACCTTTTATAAGCACTGTTTTAGACAGAAGTCATTCAGATGACCTTATACCAATTCCACACTGGTGAGACTCCACTGAATGTTCGTACATTTGTGTTTTCACCACTCCAAGTGAAGCCAGGAGATTTTCCTCCTCTTTGTGGGAGAAATGAGAGTTGCTACGGAGCACTGGATATCACCTGGTGTGTGGGTAAGAACGGATCCTCTTTCTCGGGACAGAGAGAGCAGCTGCTTCCCAGGTATCATCACAGCCTCCATCCCTGCATGAATCTCCATTCATGCACAACAACAAATCCACCAGACCCACTTCTACTCCTCCATCACAGAGGGCTTGCAGAGCAGAGAGGTTTTCTCAACAGGATCCCAGAGGGGGACACACAAGTGTCCTGTTCTAGCAAAAAGAGAAGGAAATGTGTTCTTGACTGCATTTGGGCCCAAATTACAGGAGAAAAAAAAAAAAAGGAAGAAAAAAAGGCAGGGGGATTCTACTCCAGACTCCACTATGAGATGTCAGTGCTGAGTCAAACAGCACAGCAGCCCTGGGGAAACTGAGGAGGCAATTACAAACGCTCTGACAAAAATGCTCAGGTAGCCACACATTCCAGTTAGGAATGTGTTGCTACCTGAGCAAAGAAAACAAAAGTGACTAAAGAGATTCACAGTGCAGATGACAGTGCTGCTCTTTCTCCTGATGAGTGCAATCATAAATGACACATTTGTTCTGCCAGGGTGCCACAGAAACACTTCTGAAACTGTTCCACAGCAATGGCACCGTTGGCTGTGCTGTATCAATAGCTCTGCAAGGCCAGGAGCAAACACAAACCACTCTCCATGTGATGCAGGTGTGTAATCCAGGCAGCCCCTTCCTTTTCTGCTCAGGTCTGCACTCAGGAGCCAACAAGCAAACCTACATATGTGGGTCAACCAGGCCAACAAAATCAGAGGTATCCAATACCCAACACTCTGCTTTTCCAGAAAACTGGAAAATTTCCTTCAGCTGAATCTTTACAGAATAAAACTCCCACTGGAGGTCTCAAGACAAACCAGAAAGAGCATGCCCTGATGGTGAGAAGGTAACAGTATTAGCTGCTGCTGATTTTGTTAGGGATTTCTCAAGAAGGCAACTTTCAAAACAAGCCTAAGTAAATTTGATGGCACTGACTGATTTTTTTCTCCCAGGTACTGGTACAAAAATCCTCAAGCAAAGGTTCAGGGTGGTAAAGTAGTTAGAGTTGAACAAAACTCTTCTCCACAGGGCTGGGAAAGCAAAATACAAATCCCAGACTCATACACAGCTGCTTCTAAAACAAATTTCCTTCTCTACTTCCGAACATCAAGATCAACCCTTAAGGACCTCAACATTCCCTCTTCCTCAGGGAAGATCATCACCCTTTTTCTTCCTCTTAGTGTAATTTCACTCCTCAAAAAAACACCAGCTCCCCATCAGCAGCATTTTCCCTCCCTGCGTGGGTGCCCTCTGTCCTCCCCACGTCCACAGGAGCAGAATGAAGGGACCTGTAGAGTGCACTGTGTCCCACTTTCTGAACCAGAGCATAACCCAGCATACTGCAGCCAACCTCATGGAAAGGTCACATAGTAGGAAGAAGTAAAAGCTCCCAGGTGTATTTTACTGAGACACAGGGTAGTTTGTTCCAATTAAGTGCAACAACTTTATTGCCAGTCAGAAAAGGTATCACTCAGGCATCCTGTGCCCTCTCCTCCCTGCTGCACACAAAGAAATCACACACGTATTTTCTGTCTGGCATTATAGATTACAAATTAAGCCCTGTTCCCATGGACAATTTTTAAAAATTGTATACCCCAGACCAAGGAGAACACTGTATCCCCCAGAACAGATCACGGCATATTGCACAGGCAGCAGCACCTACCTCCGTGAGCCGACAGAGAAAGCAAGCCAACATAATTCCTCTTGGCTGGAGACATTTACCCCAGCTCAGACAGCCGGGGCTCTGCTGCCATGCCTGGAGCTCCGGACACACCAAGAAAGCATCTTCTGTGAGCAGCACGGCTCCTCTCCCAGCCCCAACTGCAGCGGCGGCAGCCTGGCAGAGCAGCAGCAGTTGAATTGCTGCACATGTATCTCTGCAGATTATTTCCTGCTCAAACACTTGGCGTAAAAGCAGATGCTCTTAACCCTCTGGAGGCCTCTGCCTTTGTCCCCCCTCGACAGAAGGCGGCTAGCAACTCCAAATATTCTGCGCTGAGGCCGGAGAGGAATGACCGGAGGCACGCAGGGCATCTTCCCAGAAGTAGTCCCAAGCTCGTGTTAGTTGCAGTCACTTTGCGCTCGGGGAGCCAGGCATTCCCAGAGCAGCCCCCAGCATCCCCAGGCAGGCACCACACTGCATCACCCGCTGCAGATCCCCAGCTCCAGCCGAGCACCGCTCGGAGCTCCCGCAGGAGCCCCGCAGGGTGGGTTGCTCAGGGGTGTGTGACCCTGCGGCTGGAGGCCACGGCCGGGCAGGTGCAGGACACGAGAGGAGCAGGAGGGATGTGCGAGCCCAGCAGGGTCAGGCTGCTGCTCGTGGCTCGGCGCTCTGCGGCCCCGGGCGCTGCCCCATCACCCGCCCGGCTCCGGGCACGGCGCTGCCCGCTGGCACCGGCTGGAGAGCGGCAGCGCTGCTCCCGCTCACAGCCTGCGAATGTGACTGGGAAGCATGGCTGAAAACATGCTACAATTAACAGGAGGGAGGGAGATACTATTGCTCTCCTGCTAGTCTTAAAGGCACATTGCTCGCATGTGCCTGTTGAGGATGTGAGCGCCCGCAGCTTCACTCCCGGCTCTCACCCTCCTGCAGGTGGCCAAGAAACCCAGGCAGGAGCCCTGTCCGGGGCTGGGGAGGGAGAGCAGCCCAGGAGTCAGAAAGTGAAGGGGCAGCTAGCAGGAATACCTCCATCAGGGACTGGGAATGCGGCCTGACACACCTTCACTGCTGTGCTGGGCATCCAAGCAAGCCCTTGACACCCAGCCTGGCTGGTCACCCCTGCACTGGCACCTCCACGAGCATCCCAGCCTGAATGCTCACCCCTGTCACTGGCACCCCCATCGGGATCCCAGCCAGACGTGGGGCACACTGGACACTGCCCCCCAAATCCCACACAGCACCAGCCACTGTCTCCAGCAGGCGAGGAGGGTCTGGTACCCCCCAGGAGCATGGTGTCCCTCTCTGGTCTCGGCAGGAGAGTCAGGTTAGTGGCACTGTTCCCACTGGCCCCAGCAGCAGGTGCCGTGTTGCACCTTGGTTTACACAGCAAGGATATCCCTTCTGCACAGCCAGAAGCCAAGGCACTGAAATCCAATGAGTCACACAGCCCAAAGCTGTGGTGAGTTCTGCAGGTCTTAGACTGGCTGTAGCATCTGGGGCCACGGACCGAGGGCTGGGGCCAGCAGGCTGGGCACTGGCTGAATGCCACATATTGTCTCTTTGCTTCTCCTCATCGCCTCTCCTGAGTGCCTTGGGATACTCTGGTTTGTCCTTCACCATGTCACAGCACAGATACAACAATAACAATGCCAATAAGTCCAGCCCACATCAAGCTTTTGCCTCCCTAACAGCTGGCATTTGAAACTCAGAAATCTGCACAACAGAGAGAGATTTAACAGGGAGATTTACCCTATTAAAAATCCCCAGTTTTTTCTCAGTAGCAGTTGTTGCCATAGATAAGATGCTTTTCTGAGCAGGACAAACTGGTGTGAGGCCCTGAACCTTGTTAAGCCTCTGCGTCACACAGCAACCTGTTAGCACCTTTGATTCTCCAAGGCCATGGAGACTCCAAAATTAACCTGATCAATACCTGCCTCCATCACTGTTAGCAGTGGGGATATTTTAGCCTGAACACACAAAGCCAAAATAAATTACTATGATGAAAAGTTAAGCATCCTGTAACTTCATTCCTGAAAAATAGTCTGAAAGGGAAGATACCCTTAACACAAAACCAGCAAATACTCATCACTAATGCAAGAACACATCACAGCAAAGCAAATTCTTTCCTGTAGTGCTAGTACAGAGGGGCTATTAAAACATTATCCCCTGATGAAACAAGTGCAATGCATGTTTCACTGCTTCCAGGCCATGCAGCTTTGTGCAAAAATACTACAGTGAGTTAATTCAAAATTCTCTTTATTAAGCATTGCATATCTTAAAGAAAGGCTTTTAACACCAGACCTACAAAACACGTCTAAGTAGCAATCAAAATGCTAGGCAGAGACACTTAAGGCTTTATGCTCCCGAAGTTTCTCCCCTGAGTATCAAAGATCAAATTTGTTCTCCAGAAGATAGCTGAGGATTTCTCGAGTTTAATGCTTCCTGAGCTCATTGATTAGCATGCAAACACAGCACAGTGACTACCAGCACATCAGTACAAGGATCTGTCCTGAAAGAAGGCAGCCCTCTGCAGCACACTCAATTGAAATATTCTGTGTACAGGCACTATTACTTCTTAAAACTACAAGACCTGATGGGCCAACCAAGTTTAAATTCAGGGGAAATGACTGCCTATTAAATTCATAAGATCAAATGCTCATTTGAGTTATTCCATCTTGTACAACAGAGTGCTTTGGTGTGAGAAACTCAGGTCAGCAGGGTCATACCTTTTAGTGGCAGATACCAGGTCTGCCACTAAAAATTATGCACATGTTATCATGGGTATTTTTTTTAATTTATTTATTGTAATATGAGACTTCATTCTAAAAAATACTTGCACGTAAGGAAGCCATCATATTGGGAAGTGTCACACCACAGAAAGACGAATTATTAAAGATGTCTGCAAAAAACTGCAAGACCCAAAATCCACACCACAATTGTATTAAACTGCATATTCCACCAAACATATGTATTCTAATTAGACTGCACTGCAAATCAACCTTTCTCAAAGACTTTAAATGCATAACAAATAAACGTAAACTGTAAGAAACACAGACATCATTAGAGTGGGGGGTTTAAACAAAGAAAAAAATAAATAAAAAGAACTTTGGAAGTCAGAAACCTGACTATAACTATTCCCAACTTTCAGAAACATGTTTCCAAGTGTATTGCAATGTGATACCTGAGGAACAACTCTAAAACCTTCTGAAACTCAGAGCTCCCAGGTGGTGGATGTGTCCATGCATACAAAGCAAGCAACTACCCAAGAGACAGCAGGCACAGTCAAGAGCATCCAGCAGGCTGACCCTACTGGGACTTATAAAAATAACAGCACGAGTTTAAATGGCTACTTTGGAAAAAAAAATAAAACCAAGCAGACGAAAAAGAGATGGAGGCCTGGCAGGATGAAACTGTACCCACTTGCAGGGGTCCTGTAAATATTGTGGCTATCTCTGCTCAGAAATCCCAGAATACTGACCTCAGCCTTCATGTTAGAAAATTCTCATGCTCTACTGCTGACACTCAACATCTGACCTCTCTTTATAATTATTCTTTTACTGCACTCATATAGTGCCTGAAGGCTAATTCATCTTCCAATAAATGGCTTGTGCGCTGCTGTTACCAAGTTGCAAAAAGATCATGGTTGGTTTGTGGCAGGTAAGTAAACAATTCATACATCATGTAAACAATTCATATGTCTATTGTCAGCTCATCCTGCAAGTTACATGTAAAAACCCTTACAAGTGGAAGGAAAGGGCTCTGTACAGTGTGAAAAGCAATGTCAGCACAATTATTTCAGCCTTCTGGAGAGCTATGGAGGTGGATGGAGATTCCCTTGTGCACTTCACGCACTGAAGCTCTGCACTGGCCAACCGCTAAGGCAAGCGCCTGAACTCCTGCAGGGAACAAGGGCAAGAGCAGCACTGGAAGAAGCCAGAACACCCTGGGTAAACAACAGGCAGGGAGATAATCCCTCCTGGGCCTTGCAAACACTTTTCTTACACACAGTAGGAACCATACTCAGTACAGTGAACAGCTCCTCTACAGACCATAAACTGAAAATTTTAAACAAGTTAAAAAATTTGGAAAATGGTGAAAGCTTCTCTAAAAAGTAAATTTCACACACATGTCCAAAATCTGTAAAGGGTAAATATCACAGCACATGCCACAGTTGAGATGGCTACAATACAGAATATTAATATGCAATTTCAGAAAGCTTTAAGCATCCCCATACAAAATAACACCTTACCACGTCAGAAGGCTTCAGGCATCTGCCCACACAGAGTACCATAATCTCCCCTCAGAAGGCTGCAAGCAACTGCCCTTCTTGTTCTCCAGCCCAACCTTTTATACCCTCATGTTGATGCATTGCACCTGTGTGCCCTCTGCTCCCTTTGGTGATTGGTCAGCACTCCATGGCTCATTGTGTAAATGCTGCTCACAGCTGTAGCCCATTGGCAATCAGGTTCAGCCACAGCCCCATCCCAATCACCACAAACTGTGTGCCTACAGGTAATGCCTGATTCTGTACTCCCTACAAACTCTTGGCTACAAATAAATTGGCTACAGTCTGTGGCATATGCCAAACCTTCCACCCCAGGCTTCTCTGAACTTGTTCTCCAGGCTGCCCAACACAGCAGCTCCCAACGTTTTTGTATCACCAACCACTCTGCAGTTTTTCCTATCAGCCCCCACCAACAACCAGCTACTGAGCACCTACCATGACCCCATGGATGTCTGGAGTTCAGAACCACTGGATTGAGAGTGAGGAGGCTCCAGCCAGAAGAGACATGCAATAGCAGATATCAGAGCATGGAGTCTGAGAAGCAACAGCACTGAGTTTTAATACCCAGCTTGCTCAGAAATTGCCTCCAGCCAAACTAACAAAAGGAGCAACCAAAGCATTTACAGTTTTGAACGTTAGCCTGGTGAGCCATCAGTCCCGAGGTTTATTTATATTGGAAAAACTTCAGAAGTTCAAAAAAGGCATCAGCATCCAAGCAAGCCACACTGCCAGGCTGCAGCACCTCACTGGGACACATCACAGGTACAGTGTGCAGTGTTTACCCAAGGAGATGCACAATGACTAGAGTGGGAGTTCACTGCAGGGAAAAGCTAGGGACATCAGAGACCCAAATATCCTTTCAAACATCCTATTTGCAAGACAAAAAAAACCACTCTTTTGACTTGGCCTATTTAGAAGCAGATATTCCTGATTATGAATCTTGAAGATATCAGCATCATATTGGGTTTTTTTGTGAGGTTTGTTTTGAATCAGTATTTATGTTGTGCTTGAAATTATTACATTGTACTTAGATATTAGAATCCCACAGACCTCCTTGTACCTGTGATTTAGAAATGGAAGTATTTGCACTGTGAGTAAGGTTTGCAGAATTCAATGAATGTGTTGGCAAAGAGTCAAAAGAGCATGTTTGGACAGCCTGGGGATTATAAGATCCCCCCAGCTGCCTTTTACAAGCTAGCTGGTTTACCTTTATCAAGAGTTCCTACTTGAACTACTTTTGAGAAGTCAGCCTTTATTTCTCTGAAATTTTCAAATGGATTTGAGAAATTAAACATTAAAATAGGACCAGAGGAATAGTTCATCAGACAATAATCTTATACTTACTGAATATCCTTTGTAGTCAGAGACATCTGGGCCAAACCCTAGAGCCAAAATCAGCTCTGGTATCTACAAGTACAAATCAATGTATTCAGAACGAAGCTCTCAAAGACAAATCATCATTCAGAGATGGGGGGCCATGGCTCTGGCTGGTGGTGCTCCTTTCTGATTCAATAATGAAAGAAAGGTAGCAGCTAGGAATTAAAACCCCAAAAGGTGCCAAAGAGAAAACAGGCTGTAGCAAATTGACCGCCTGGGTATTGAAAGACAAACTCTCCTGAGGTTCAAATGCAGCAAGAATGATTAAACATGGACACAGAGCCCAAACTACAGGAAGTAGATCCTCTGTTTCTTGATGCAGGCAAAATGAAGCTTAGAAGTATTTTAGGAAGGTGCGCACTGGTAATAGCTTTACTGTAGGACAACTAGGTTAAATTGAGCTGGGATAAAAAGGAGTGAGACTGAATTATTTAAGCTTCCTTTCTGCCCATATGTGCTGTGAACAGCTGATAAGCCGTAGGAAGAACATGCTACTTTTAGATCTCTTGACTTTCCTGTGCCAGGGTCCTTGTCTCTCTGCTGAGCAAACAGGGAACCAATGCTACTGCAACTGGAAACTGGGAAACATGAGCTCTCCCTCTCCTCTGGTGCTGGCTGATGAGTTATTTTGGGCTAACCAAGTTCATAACCCATTCTTCAAAATGACCCCAAGATCCCATTCATATTTGGGAGGTGCTTTGAAAAATGCCAGTGCAGCTTAGTCCCCATCATCTCCTGCATGCACCAACAAAGGCTCCAAAACCAGGAAGATCTGTCCAGGCAAATGTGATGAACAAGCTCTGTGTTCAACTGGGCTACACAAATACCAGGGAAATATGTGAGGAGAGGTCTTGGAGAAACACTGTACTAGTTAATGCCAAATGAGGAGCTCATGTTCCCTCAGCTTGAGACCACAGCTGCACAGGCTTGGGCCCCAGAGAGCCAGGGGAGCACCCCAGCACCCAGGGGCACAGGGGGACACACAGAAGCCATTGGACACCTTCTGGCACCCTCCCCGCCTCATCTTCCTTCTGGGGATTTTCTTTGTAATGAAATTTTTCCTTTCATCAAAAATTTCACATGATTTTATGGCCAAGTTCAATTTTCTATTTATATCTGTTTTACTTTCATATAGTTTTGGAAAAATTCTAAAAGGATGCTACCCCAGACCTTTGCCAGAATTTGACAGATATTTTTTCTCTTCAGAAGTTCATGGGAAGCAACACAGAACAAGCCTGTCAAGCCCATGCTGGGACCAGCAGATTCACACCTCCAACTTCCTGCTCCACTTCTGGAGACCATATCTCAGATTTGCAGCCAGAGGACAATCCCCACGTTTCCTTTGCCTTGCTGTCCCAAACAGTTAAAAGGCATCTCCATGTGCAGGTTATAGCATGTTAGCACTGACAACCTGGTGAAAAGGGAACCAATTTCAGCACCAAAAAGCAGTGAGCAGACTGTGGGAGCAGTGAGCCCTCCCTTCACACAGAACTGCACCGGGAACCTGCATGCTGGGGTGTCCCTCTGTCTCTCAGCTGCAGCATGAGCTGATCCATGCTTTGGGCAGCACCTGATGGAGTCAGAGCACTAAAGAGTCAGTTATTTAAACCTGCAAGGTCCACAAACCCCAGCTGAGAAAGTGAGAGAGGAGTGAGATATCACAGCTGACAACACAGCAGAGAGGGAGAGCTGCTCATGCTGGGCTGAAGAGGGGGTTTCTCATAGAGCAGCTGTCAAAACCTTGTTCTGAAATGGCTCAGCAAGCTCCACCTCAGCCTTGTCCTAGCCTGGACACCTGGGGACAGCTCCGTTTCAGTTTCCCCAGGAACTCCAAGAGCTCCTGTGCCCCAAAGGATATTGCTGGAGCACAGGGAGATAACACCATCCCCTTCTGCACCCATGGCATGTTGTGAGGCCCTTGTGCTCCCTCTTTTTGGGTTTTGAATTGTTGCTGAAATGGCTTTCAAGGTATTAAAAAGTTTTTTTTTCTAGCCCCACACTTGAGGAAGAAGTTGAGGTTCTTTTAGCTTTGGTTTTTAAGGTTGTTTATTTTCTCTTATTTAATACTTTTTTTTTGGACTTGCAGAGGTCTGTCTGGTAGGTCAGGCTGAGATACACTGACTGCCCTCAGGGAGGTGTTATTTTTTTATACTAAAAACTATGTGTATTTTATTGACAATAATTTTTTAATACTTATCACTTATGTTAGACAGGTTGTTTCTACTTTAATATAGAAGCGCTATTATTACAGCAGAAGATGCAGGACAAGAAGAAGAAGGAGAAAGACAGGATACGCTTAGATTTTTCTATTTTGTTTTTTGAACTCTTATTTTAAAATCTCTAAAATTTTACTTTTTTACTTTGGGATAAATTCACTATTATTTTATTTAAACTTTTGCAGCTTGTAATTCTTCGCACAAAATTGGTAATTGTTTTCACAGGTTAAAATGGAAGGCACAGGTGGTTTTGACTCTGTGCCAAGGTCTTTGAGCTCCCTGCATTGTAACCCCTTGGTAGGACACTCACTGGGGAGCTGTGATTGCTCAGCCTGAGCACATTAACCCAGGAGCACTGCAAAGGTTGATCTGAACCGGGGCTAAAAAGAAAATTACAAAGAAGCTTTGGCAGAAGGGTGAAACCTATCATTAATTTTAGTAGTGAATGATCTAAAATATATAAACACATTGTCCTTTTATAGCAGGACTGGGTTTCTCTATTGCTGCCTTAAAAATGTCATGCTAGCTCCACCTAGCACATGGAATGCTTGTACTAGCACTGGGGAATTATTCAGGATTAAGTATGGCCACTTCTGTTCAGTTTGATCAACTGGTTATTTTTTACAATTCAGACTAATGCTTCTTTTTAATTCCTTTCACCATCTCCCACAGGAAAAATATGGGCTTTAGCTAACCTCTCAAGGGTACATTTACTAAGAATGCAAAAGATTTTGCAAATAAATGAGGGGGAAGGCAACACTTTGCTGTACATCACATATATTTTAAAAGTCCATTAGAGTCCTCTGGATTTATCATGCTACCAGAACTGAGATGGGTATTTAATACAAGAAAAATTTTGTAGGTCGATGCAGAAACCTAAATGACTGATGCAAAATTTCTTGGACAATAAAAGTGTTCAGGCCACCCCCTGCAAATACTGCCTAACAACTCACACCTTCCAAGCCCTGCTGGTCCCAACTGGAGCAGTGTCATCTCATTAAAAGCTTCTGCTCAGTCAGTAAGCAGTACAACCACTAAAACAGGATTTCTGGAATATTAATTCCAAAGGAAGAAAATCAAACATAATGATCCTACTGCATCCCACCTAATTTTTTGTGATTGGCTCGCCACTAAATTTAACAAAAGAAATTGGCAATCAGCAAACAATATTTTGACAATAGACAGAAATAGGAAAGTTTTAGAGAGGGAGCAACCCTTAAAGGAAGACATGCACTTCCCTGCAGAAATCCAGGAGGGATTACTGTGCCATCCAATGGGACAACTTCCCTTCTGAACAATGTGAGCAACCACAATATAAATCATTGAGAGGACATTTACCAGTGTTCTGTTCACCAGTTTAATGAGAAGATTTGCTGCCATTCAAATGGCTGGTCCCATGGGCCAGAATGAGCTGTCTGGGGCAAATTCTTTTTTGGCTTCCCTGAAGTCAGAAAACGCTGGGGAGGTTTGAGGGGGTCACGTGAAGTTTAAGGTTTGCACAGCCCTCCAACAGACTCAGGACTCTGTCATTCAAGTGATTTGTAGCTCAAGTCTGTGGGCTTTCTCATCAGGAGGATCATTGCACTTTTTCTGCACAGAATGACAAACACACCCACAGCTGTGGCACTTCAGATGGGGCTGGAATGGCCCTTTACAGGAGACAGGGCATTCCCAGAACCCTC
The DNA here is from genome assembly GCF_047830755.1 of Zonotrichia albicollis. NCBI lineage: Eukaryota > Metazoa > Chordata > Aves > Passeriformes > Passerellidae > Zonotrichia > Zonotrichia albicollis. The sequence continues at coordinate 11,846 of NW_027428455.1, forward strand.
TGCAAACCCAGCCTGGCCAGCTCTGAGCTCAAACACTCCTGGCTAGGGGCCATTCCCAGGTTCTAGGAACACAGAATGTCCTGAGAAAGCTGCAGACAACGGGAGAATGATGGGCACGAGTTACTTGGATTTGTGAAAAAGAGGACCTAGAGCAGATTGCCTTTTACAATTACACAGCCACAGGGAGACAGCACAGCAATACTTCATTTTCAATACTTTCATTTTCAAAGAAAACTAACAACATAGAGAAAACATTTTGAAGATTAGGCCTTCTGCAGAGATAAGAAAAAGAGCTGATATAGACCACAGTCACAGCACTGACTAACAGCAAAAAGAGTCAGGGAAACACAGATCAGAGCACACTCCACCCATGGGGACCCAAAAGGCGAGTCCATGCCTGAGAGCTGCTCTATCTCTCCTGTGTGGGAACCCTGCCCCTGTTTTACAAATGCACAAATGCACATCCCTGCTGCACACACGTGGAGCAGCCTGAGCCCATCTATCTGCCTGGGGGGCCTTGGGCCCACACCATGTGCCAGTGCCACCAGGGCAGGAGATGGGGAGTGGCTCTGCCTGCACATGGGGAGGGTCTGTGCTGGTGTTCACAGGGGTCCCAGGACGAGGGAAGAGATGAGAGCCTTGACTCCATGTTTCAGAAGGCTGATTTATTATTTTATTATATATATTATATTAAAATAAAATGATATATTAAAACTATACTAAAAGAATAGAACAAAGGATTTCATCAGAAGGCTTGAAAGGAACAGAAAAGAATGACAATAAAATCCTGTGACTGACCAAAGAGTCCAAGACAGCTGGACTGTGATTTGCCATTAATTAGAAACAGCCACATGAGACCAATCACAGATGCACCTGTTGCATTCCACAGCAGCAGATAATCATTGTTTACATTTCATTTCTGAGGCCTCCCAGCTTCTCAGGAGAAAAATCCTAGCAAAAGGATTTTTCAGAAAATATCATGGTGACAGGGTGTGTCATGAAATGAGTGCCAGGTCCTTGGCAGAGCTGCTGGGGTGATGCCACGTTGATAGCAGATGCTGCTAGCACCTGTTGATGGGTACAGCAGTCCCTTTTTAAAAGCAGTCAGCCATGGGAGGCAGGGAAGCATGGGCCTCGTAGGCACAGATAATTGTTTTCCAGGTGCCAGTAAACAAAGGAAAAGCTGTGCTGCAAGGTTACACAGTCAGGCAGGACACAAAGGAATTTGCATCCAACAACAGCACCACTCCTCAAGGAAAAGAAGCACCAGTCTGAAGCTGTAGGACGCAGAGCAATGGACTTCATTGCTTCCTGCAGAGCAGAAAACATAAACCCAGTAGAGTTTCAAAGGGAGCTGGGTCTAGCACAGAGACCAGACTTCATTCAAAGATTAATTCAAAGAATTTTACCTCTTCCTTTTCTGCATCACATTCTTGAATATTCCCTCTGCTCAGTCTGCTTTAGAAACTCATTCTTTACTAAATGAATCTTATTTTTCCTAGACTGGTTCATTCAAGTGGGATACTGAACACAGTATTGAAGTAGAAAGGGAACTGTGGCTTCCAGACAATAAAGCTTTCCTCTCCAGAGGCAATGTCAAAAATAATCTACAGACCTGGGCTGTGGCTGCAAAGAACCCTTGCACCAAACAAGAGCTGTAGCTGGTCAGTCTACTTTGTATGTTAGGGCAGTCAGGATTCAGTTTGCAGTGGACAAAATAAAGCTTGGAACAAATCTGTGTTAGGGTGCCCTCACTGTGCACCTCATTTCCTTGCTTCTTGCTGCATTCATGTTAATGTACTCTTCCTCCACTGCCAGTTTCTTTTTAAATACCCACTTGGAGCTGCTGTGATAAGGGGTGTTTTCATTACAGATTCTCAATTATTCTTAAATTACTAAAACATCCGGATTTCAAATAAGCCCTCTTTTCTTTTCCTTCAAGATTCTATCAAATAGTGCCCCACTTAATATTGTCTTCTGACTGAGTTTCAAAACTCAGCTTGTTTGATGCCACAAAAGCATAAATCCCAAGAAAAGAAAAAATTCCCTGGAAATGCAGTCCTTTGCTTCTTTTATTTCAAATTGGTTTTGTGCCATCAATGAAATCATCCTGTGGAAAAAAAAATACATTCCAGTCTTTGGGGAGAGACTGAATAGAAAAACTTTTAATATGCAAAGTTCAAAAAGCAACAAGGGAAAAGAGGTTTTTGGAAGGAGCACCTCTGGCTGGCCCTAACAATAGCTTTTGTCATTCCCCAGGCTCCAGCAGCACAGTCGGCCAGCTGGCTGCATAATTTAACATATAATATCTTATGCATCTTGATCTTATCGGAACACTTTGCAGAGGCTAATGGAAATGGTAGAATAGGCTTTGGAGACCTTCTACAGCACTTGCTTTAAACTGCTGGGTTTACACAGCATCCAGTCAATTACCTAATCCCATCTACAGACATCTACTGTCAAATGAAGCAGAAAGTAAAAGGCATTTCATAAAAGCATGGATGGAACAGACATCAGCTGACCATGAACAGCACATGACTGTTCAGTCATTCATACAGTGATTTATTTAATACCCTCTCAGTTCATATTTCAGAAGTTCTTTTTCCCTAGGCTTGCTCCTTCTTCTAAGGCTTGCTATTGTAAAGATGACAGCACATTTTGCTAGCAAATAACTGTGAAATACATTCTACTTCAAAAGTTTACTACAGAAAAAGTTCCTGTATTTTGCCATAACTAACAAAGAACAGAAAAGTGCCATTTGTTTGTCTTTGGCTTTTATCTGTTAAAGCCAGACAGAAAGAATTGAAGGCACTGAAAATAAAGCATTCATCCTGCATACAAGCAGTGCTGGAATTACATCTTTTCATGGCTGCTTTTTTGACTCAAGCAGCAGTCTGGCAGGGCAGACATCATGCCCAGAAAGTTGTTTTTCCCAGGGTGAGAACAAACCCTTACACTCTAGCTGTTCTGACCTTGCAGCTTTCCCACACACACGGAAGTTTGACTGCATGATTTGTAGAACATCTCAAGTTGGATTTTTTTCCCCACCCAAAGTTAATCCCTGTGCCAAAAATAGATCAATGTGAATCAGCTGAATCTAGGAAAACAGAGAAAACAGGTCTGTTGCTAAGCACAATAACTTCAAGAAAACTGCACTCATTGTAACACCATAATTATCACCCCAGCTGTGCAGAAGATAATTATTTCCGCTAAGATGTGGCAACCTTTTGCAAAGATGAGACAGATACTTCCACTTTCAATCACCCAATGCAATACCTGCATTTATATCAAGATATTAGGGGACAGGTAAAAATAACTTGATTAACTTTGTGCATTCTTTTTATATGACTTATGTCCTTTACTGCATTTTGGCTTCTATATATGCCATAAATCAGCAAAAGGAGAGAGCAACAAAAATAGAGGGACACAGAAAAGATGAAGAACTAATATTCAAATCCTCCCACAGAAGGCAGACAAACCTCCAAGGAAATGTGGGCAGATTCTTCTTGGTAGGAGGAGAATGAGAACATGAAAAATATCAGCCAACCAAAATAATGGAAAAAACCAAAAACATACATACATATGGATGGCCCTGGGAAACTGGCAGGGACCTCTCTGCAGGAGTTGTGTCTGGGGAACAAGATGTCTCAGGGCTTTTAAGTCAAACCATCCAGCCTTGAGGTACCACAGCCTGTCAACATCCAAAGCTAGCACAATGATCATAAAAGGGAAACAGGAACTAGGACACACTGATAAAAGCACTAAAATCGCCTTGAAAACACAAGAGCTAGGAGATTAGCAAGCTAAACAATACTTTTTCCTCCACGCTGTCATGGTTGATTGTTTAAAGCCTGTCAAAAGTTCCTCTGGGAAACCCTTCATAGATATACTGAGAGCAGTGGGAGAGTGGGGAATCAGTCAATATTTAATAACTTTATTACTCAGACAGTACCACATGCAATTAATTGAAAATTACAATGGCTTTTGGGGAAAATGTGCTTTTCTTTTGCAATAACAACCAAGCAGCTTGTAGTATGTTGAAGCTATTCTTTTCCTTTTTAATATTTGAAAGAAGCACAAACCTTTGCTAAAGCCACAGCAGAATCCTGAGGGCACCTCAACTACCAGAGAATTTCCTGCAATAACTTCCATCACCAATGCTGGAAGTTTTCTCTTTGCCATCTTACTTTCTTTCCAAATCATGAGCAAATCTGAGACTGCACTGAAATCATTAGCACCGCCCACCAGGCAGATCTGCTGTCACTGCACATTGCCTCTCTCCAAGACAGACAGCTGGAGGCTGGGTCTGCACACCAGGCAGGAGCCTGGCAGAGGCCCCACAGCTCCAAACTCATGGGCTGCCTCCAGTTCCTTCCTCAAGGAAAAAAGACAACTTTAAAGGAAGCCCATGAGCACATTCAGCTCCTACATCACGCTAGTGGAACTACTTTTGGAATGCTGAGCACGTATCAGAAGTTCACAATTCTAAAAGAAAGATGGAACAGGAAAAAAAAAAAAAACAACATGGAAGCAGCCAAAAAGCATTTGGGAGGTAGACACTGTGCTGCACAGCAAGACATCCAAAGAAAAACTTACAGAAAAATGAATACCAAGCAGCGACATGTAAAAAAGTGTCTTAGACAAATATGCATGTGCCTAACTAGTGACACAGACAGCTTCTGGAACTCAGTAGAGAAAGAAAAAGGGGGAAAAAAACCCAGTACCATATAGTAAAAATTACTGAATCTGGTATTAAAGTCTACCAATCAATGTATTCACAGTACTCTCAAATACCAAGTCTCCTGAAAATTTGGGAGCACATCTTTCACTGCTCTTCTGTATCTGTCTTCCTCCAGCCAACAGCTGAAGAAAGCAATTTTATACCTTCTCTCCCCAGGCACCAAACTCTGAATTGCAATATGAATTTAGGTCTCACCTGCCTCTGCTTGTCCCCATCATTTTCCAAGGAGAAAAGCAGAGCAGTGCCACTCTCACAAGTTTATTTGATTGGCAAGTACCTGAGGTTTTCTACTGATCTTTAAATTCACTATGAATCTAATAAAACCCTCAATATCAGTACTGGAATATTTCATGCAGTGCAGTTTTATTTAATTTCTTGCTTATCTGACTACTGCCAAACAAGAGGATATTCCATCAAAGCTAATACAGCTAACCATAACCATCTCAGAACACCCTGTGTGTATTTTCTTGCACATAAGCTACAAATCCTACTGCTAGTTCTCCATGAAGATGTTCATTTAAATAATCTGACTGGAGACATTCTGCTTCAGAAATACCTCTATAAATAACCTGCATAGAAACCATCTGCTGCATATAAAAATCAAAAAAAAAAAAAAGAAAAAAAGAAAAATCCCACAAACACAAAAGCTGAATCAGATTCTTTTTGTACACGGCTTACTACTTCTGCAATTTGTACTTTACACTGTGCATGTGTAGACCACAAGATCACAATGTACAAGATCATCACAAAGTGGTGTTACAATACTGCTTAAAAAAAACCAGACAAGCTTTTCAAGATGTACAGAGAAACCAGGTGTGTAGAGAAATCCTTTCATTCTGCTCTGCTCAGGAAAGAACCAGAAACAAGAAAATAATTCAGAGGAAACAGCCAGAAGCATAAAATATTTACCTTACTAGGAAGAATGAAAACAGTGAGCTGCTGCACTGGGAGAGAAGACAACTGGGAAGAGGAGGTGCTAAAATGGCCTTGCTTGATGCAGAGAGCACAAAATATTCTGGCTGGAAGGAACAGCTCAGAGGGTCAGGGGCTGCTCCCTTCCCCAGTAATCCTTTGCCTTTCCAGAGGTGTTCAAGTTGACCTTCACCAGTGAAGGCTCTAAATTTCCCGGGGCAGTAAATTCTGATGCTTTACTACCTTTCCTTAGCTTCACCCAGCACCTAAACTCTGTCTTCCTTGTCACAAGGAATATTTAAGTACTATCGGGCACCCCTGGAAACTCCCCCTGGAGGTTCTTAGGCTAGCAAAACTTCTGTCTGAAAGAACATAATTACAGGTGACCCTGCTCAAGTGCTGACCTGCTGAAAGCCTTTTGCACTCACCTGAGAGGATGTGGAAACCAGGAGTATTTCTCCATTCTCACATTCCTCTGGCACCTGCTGGTGGCAGGGTGCTGTACCCAGCTGTGACAGCAAACACTGCAAGCACCAACAGAGCTTCAGGGAGCTTGGGGAGGAGCAGGAGTCCTGACTTTCCTGCTCTAAAGGACCCCCAGCTGCCTCTAAAAGGGGAATCAGCTCCCAAGAGGGTGGACAGTGAGGAGCGGGGTGCTGTTCCCAGGGAGCACTGAACCATCTCTGCAGATGCAGAGCCCTTGTGCTTCCACATCATTTGAGGACTTGCTCCCCACTCCCTACCCTGCTCTTGCTCCTCCAGGTCTCAGCCAGAATTTAGCTTCTCTTCCTAGAAACCCCTCATTCCTACAGATTGATGGGTTTTGTCTTGATCCCTAATCTTCCAAACAAAGGCTCCATGCTTCACTCCAAATGCAAGGCTCCATATATTAACAACTCACAAAAGCCATACAAAAACCTTTATCCTGCTGGAAGCAATAACCCTATTGATTTAACATTTTGCTCACTGCTACCAACTAATAACAGGATGGAAGCAAGGCACTATATCACACATTGTCAGCAGCAGCTCAGAACAAATTGGGTCCTTTTTGGATCAACAGAAGCACGAAGCACAGGCTCAAATCACATCCCCTCATCAGCTCTGAGCCCCATCCCACTGCCATCACCTGCATGTGACCAAGAGCACTCAGAGCAGGACTAATGGCAGATAGCATAACTAAAATGCTTTGAGTCACACATCCATGAGTGTCTGAGTGCTAGGCTGTGGCAATTAGCATACTTACAAACAGAAGGTTTTGAAAGACAATCTAAATTACAGCACATGATCTCCAATTTCAGCTCTGAAGTTTCAAAATAACCTTCCTGTCATCCCCAGATACCAAACAGCCATGCCCAAAGCTGGATGTATGTTCCCTCTTTCATCAACATATCTCTGCTCCTGCCTTGTCCTAATGGATGCTTTACCTTGAGTTGTCACAGCTGATTACACACAGGATGTGACATAGGAGGACATGAATAATGTGGCCCCCTTTGATCTGAACAAATCCATTAGTTTGGCTTTGGAGAAGAACAGGAAAACACAAATGTACTGAGCAGAAGTTTACTTGAATCACTGTAGCACAATTATTATTATTACTGTTACTACTATTATGATGATGTTTATGTTTACTTCCCCTCTCACTGATGTGCAGCAAAAAAAGCCCAAGTTAAGAAGAAAATTATTTCCTCACAAAAAGCATTTGGGAAAGCTTCCATAGATCTTTATTTCCAATTATTTCCAAAAATTAAATGGGTCAATTCAGCATGGGTTGGCATTGAACTATCAGTTACCACATGCTTTTCATCTTTCTTTTCAGAAATTAAGGACATGAGAAAGATCTTCTTTGCTGCTTGGTTTTTGACTAAGCAGACTTTTCCTCCCTATTGTTCTACAAACTGAATGTACACAGATACCAGCATATTTTTAATTCAAAGAGCCAAAAAAGGTAATTAAATCCAATGTTAATTAAAATCTGAGCTAGTGACCTTCCTGCTTACTCATGAGGAGGAGTAAGAACAGCACTGGGAGCATCACAGTTTCCTGAGGATTGTTCATCGTGGCCAGCAATCTCCCAGGGCCAGCAGATGTGAGAGTGGGGTGCATTCATCTCTTTTTGGGCACATGCACATTCCCTCACTCTTCCAGCAGCAAGAGTTACACAAATTCTCCTGTAGATCTCTGGGTTGTGCTTCACTCTCATTTCCATTTTCTGCCTTCCCAGCAGGGTTCGTGGCACCACACAGCTCAGCCAAGGAAGGAATCCAGCCCTCTGCTTTTATTTTTACCCGTTGTGCTTTCATCAGAGCTGGGTGAGTGAGGAACCATCTGCTTCCTTGGGATGAAAAGGCAAGAGAGGGAGCTACAGTTTCCAGAGGAGTGCATCTCTCAGGATACAGCATCTGTCCTTTCTGTTCCTCCTGATTTATAGGCATTTTGGTTTGGGCCAAATTCACAGCTACATTAGGAATGAGAAGAGCCTAATGTGCCACTGTACCCAGAATGAATTTGGCTCAGTGACTTCAGCTCATTCATTCTCAGGGATGATATTTCTGAGCACTTGATCCATGATGAATAGTAGGCAAATTTACACTGGTGCAGTAGGCGACTTTCTAATTTCATTTATGCTCAGACCATCCTGTTGCCTAGTATTAAAGAAGAGGTTTTAGCTGAAGCTATTTAGTTTGAAGGATTAGATAACAAGGATATGTAACTTTCCTAATCAGAATTATGGTGTGTAAAGATTTTGTACATGAACTTTTGTAGTGCAGCACAGAATCACTGGACATCCAATCTGATAATCCTTCACATTTGAAGGCAACAGGAGCTACAGCACCTAATGTAGAGACAAATATTGACAGAAAGAATGATGTGAGGAAGCAGTCAGAACTAAAAATCTAATCTTTCTGACACATATGAATTTCAAGGATTTTTCATCTTGAACATTGATAGTGGGATTCCAGACACATGTATAAGACTGAAAGATTTTCCATATCACAAATATAGTCACTGTAAATGCAGTTCAAATAACAGTCCTGATCTTCTAACTTTCTAGAAAGTTGCCAAAATTTGAAATATCTTCCTAAAGCTTCTTGGAGATCCTCCTCAACTTTCTTACTGAAAATGATCTGACAAAGCCTAATGAGCAAATGAACCAACTTGCTATTTTCCTTTCAGTTATTTCTACGGTAATCAATTTCCAGGTTTGTTTATATTTGTGTTTCACATAAATTTTCACCTTTGCAGAGGAACATGTATTATCTTCAACGCTGATCTTCCCAAATTTTCAATCCTACTTTCCTCCTGAGGTGATGCCAGGAATGCTGTGAACAGTGAACTTGTTTGGGGTGATAGAGGAGACAGTCAAGGTTGCCCACTTGCAGCTGGGCAGGTGCCACCCAAACCCCCTGACCCTGCCCCCCTTGCAGCCAGGTGCTCTGCAAGATTCTGGACAGGAAAGTGCTAATATAAAAAAAGACATTTCTACTTAATGACTACTTGCTCTGTTCTAAAATACCCACACTTAGAACAAAAAAGGCAGCACAAATAAATCTTAAGAGCCACAGTGCAGTGAAAGAAGAAGTGGAGAAGAGCAGAAGGGAGATTTGTTGCGACAGAGGCAGAATGTGTGCAGCTTGGGAGCAGATTTCAGACCCTGGCAGTATCATCTAGACACAGGATTCAACCCAAGTGTATTAGTAACAATCTGAATCCAGGCCCTTTCAGCAGGTGACAATGCTGATACCAGCTAAGCTGTGCCACTCACAGCTTCCAAAGGGAAGGCAGAGAGCCCAGCAGCCCCAGCAACATGATCCACATGCTTGGGTCAAACTGTGGGCAATGCACAAACATCAGCTCTTGTCCAGCACTGCAGAACACTTCCTACAATATTCAAGACCTCTGCAGAGGGTTTGCAGGAAACAAGACCTCCCAAAAACCTGCAGCCAGCCCAAGCAGCAGCTGGAAGCCAGGACATGAGCCAGGAGTGAAAGCCACAGGAGTCCTGAGCTGCACATCTGGGTCATCTTCCTCCAGAGCTACCAGAACTTTCAGAAAAGTATTTTGCCAACAGAACTTTCTGTACATATTTTAAAAACTGCTTAGCAGGTGTTATGTGCTGTCCTGTCCTGAAGCATTAGTGTCCACAATTAACCCTCCTGACCAGGCCCTGCCTCTGGAGTCGAGTTCCTGCCACACTTTTATCACCTCATTACTTAACTCCGGCTATTGCCAAGGGGATAAGTACTGCCTTTGCCTTTGTGAGGAGTGATGGAGGAAGGACAGCCCTGCAGCTGCCAAGAGAGCTTGCTGAGGTGCTTTTATTGGCAGGAGATCCAGGCATAAGTCTTACATGAGTGCTGCAGGGAGGGCTGTATAGAGCACTCCTTACAACTTTAGGACACAGCAACCTGGAAACTACAAATCTGTACAAAACTGGGCTCCAACACAATCATATTCATGATGCAGTGGTGGTTGGACTTTGAAAAATTAATTTTAAAAACCCTAGAAGAATTCCAGTAAGTATATTTATTCCTGTCATTCATTAATATACCTGCTGGCTAAAAATGCCAAGGGACTTCCAGCATGGCAAATCTCTTCTTAGGTATGAAAGAATTAAGAATTGCTGAATTCACTTTTGAAAGGTCTTGTCTATCACAGTTGGAGCACAGTTGCCTGTGTTCCTTACTCTCTGGTAATTAATGCCACTGAGAAGTGACATCAATCCCATACACTCACAGAAAGCAAAGGAGCAAAACTGGCATTTGTGCCCTTCTCTGCTTCAAGGGAGATAGCTTTGAGTCTGACTTGATTCAAGGGGCTGAGACAATAACAGGACTTGGGAAGGTGATTCTCTCTTGGGAAGGTGTCTGAGCTGAGAAATGAAAAACCAAGTTCCAAAGCAGACCTAGAGCAAAAACATTAAATTTGTCCATTCTCAGTGATGGTAAGAACGGCAGCCTGGGCACCTAAACTGTGCACTGCTTATTGGTTCTGAGATATTCTCCTCTTAAACAGGGTGGTGGTCCACAAATTCTTACCTCTTCAGACACCAGCTAGGAAATGAGCTTTTTCATCCTAAACTGCATTAAAAAGAACACATTTGAAAACCTTCCATGTCCAGTAGTGATGACAAAAGCCAAGCACTGCCCTACATCTGTCCTTCAGTTCTGAACTGGCCCTCCAGACACACACCTGTGTGGTTTTGCATTTACAGGAAACAATAATATATCCAGTTAAAAGATAAAGCTAAGAGAAAGATGTGACCTCACTGCTTATAGACAGTCAGGATGCAAATCACCATGGAAATCTCAGCAGCTCATTATGAAGGGTGCTAGCTGAGGGGAAGCAGAACAGCCAAGAGTGATAAATAGATTCCACTGCAGCTCATGTGATTTGTACATTGTGAGTTTTTGTTGATACAGCTGTAGATGATACTGTAAGAGCTTTTTAGAACCCCATTCCCTGTAGTCATCTCTGGTTTTCACAATGAAAGGGAGTAAGAAATTCTGGAGAATTTCATTTTCAGAAACTAGCCAAGTCCCAGGAAAGCAGAGTGGTGTTCAAGACACACATTCAGCTACCTTTAAAGGATGTGTCACTGGCCAGAGAGAGGATTTGCCACATAATTATTCTGGATTCAATAAGGAGAAGAGCAATTTATGTGAACCTTTTACTCCAGTTCAGGTTAGGCACCCTGAGGCTCCTCTCCAGGATCAGCAGTGGTGTCACATCCAGCTGAATGCATTTGCTGTGTGAATACAGCACTACCTAAGGTGCATAAAATCAGAATTTCTCTAGCTCTAGTAGTGTACACCTAAATACAAATGAACAAGACAAAGTCTAGAGGAATTCTTGGGCTGTTCCCAGAGTAAAAGGAACTCAAGGTGCAGAAAAAGCACTGCCTATCTCCACCAGTCAGTGTTCTTTAATTCTGGCTTTCAGGAGAGATATCAAACACCCCAATGAAAAGGCTACAAGGAGAAATTGCTACTTTATGCAGTGAACTGCTGTCATGCTTTAAAAAACATCCCAGCTTCATCAGCAGAGACACAATCTGGAAGTGCAGTTCAGCCCTTAAGGAATTTTTTTATTATATACACAGGATGCTTCACAGTCTGAGAAATGAAATATTTTTAAAGGATTCTCTTCTCTCTACAGCTAAGATTGGCAGGTGGGAAGGGCACCAGAGGACAGGTTTTAAGAACACATTTTTCAAGGTTCTGTTCAAATTCTAAGCCATTCCTACCTCCCAAGGCAGGTACATCATATTGAATCTTTTTTTTTCATAAAATCCACATGTAGTTCTGGAAAATGATGAGCACAACAAGCCTTCATTCTCAATGATACTCTGCTGTGAACAGGAATATATTAACATACCTTGAACTAATTTAAGTGTTCTTAGATCTCTTCTTAAAAAATGCCTCTGACAGATTTTCTGTCTTGATATTAATAAGTTGAAAACTGTCTTAAGATTAAGAAAAAAAAACCCACACAAACCCAAAAACTTGATTTTTTCCTATATTCATTTATTAGGTTATTAACATTTGAAAGGCTCATTCATCCTTTACCAGTTGACAGTGATAGACTGAAAACAATTATTAATGTTTTTCTAACTAACACATGGGTCAAATTCTACCATGGGACCACTGTGAAATGAACAGAACTACATCAAACTTGTATCCCAGCTTGGTCTGCAGCTGGGAAGTTGAGAAAACAATGGATGTAATTCACAACTGGAGCAAAACAATTTCATGTTTCTTGGACTCCTTTCAAAGTTATTCTAATTAAATTGACACCTTTTTCAGAGGCAACAATTGCTGAGAAAAACACCTGTGATGCCTACAATTCACTGTCTCTCTCCCAGATCTCTCATTATATGGAAGACAACCACAAGCAAATATTTCCTTTTCTTCCTTTCTCAAAGGTCAATGGTTCCAAACTAACTCACTTTATTTCATAATATATAAAAGACCCTCTTTTTTTCCCCATAGACTCCCCAAAGCTAGATTAAATAAAAAGGCAGGGTTTTTTAAGGATACAATGCAGTTTAGGGAACATTTCTTCCATAAATTCTAGAAGAGGTATGAAACCAGCTCAACAGTAAAAACATTTCATCCATTTCCTTTGTCTTTTGACCATATTTAAGAGAAAAAAACTATTATAAAAAACAACTGATAGTTTTGTTTCATAGACAAATAGACAACTAAAACTTCTGACCCTCTCTGGTGCTGTTTACATAAGAGATATATTTCAGTGTAAAATGGCATTTCTATCAGGAGTTACTTCCAGGACCAGGAACTCTTGGCACCAAAACTGCAATTCTAGAACACCTCATTTTAGAGTGCCCTTTAACAGCATCACATATAAACCCACCACTCACAGCAACCAATTGAGAAGCACTTCAGGGAATGGAAAATATATTATTATTATTATTAGCTAATCTACATTCATTTCATACCAATACTGGGACATTATTAGCAACTGCTGTAAAGATCCTACATCCCAAGGCATGCATTCCTTCACAAGTAGATCATTGTACATAATGAAGAGCACTTAATTTGCACGCCTTAATATCTCAGTAATTAGGTAATAGCAAGCACACATGACCAGACAGAAAGTTGCATCCTTCTGTTTCATTTTGTGGTATATTTCCTTTTCCCTTTCAGGTAAAGGGTCTGATACTGTTATTTTGCCCAGTTAATAAAGTTTGTCTCCACTCTGAAATCTGGCAGCCCTCAGTCTAACATTCACCTTATTAAGAGCAAAAAGGCTTAAATCAGACACAGACATGGGATTCACCTAGAAATGCTGAGACACTCCTGGAAAAGAAGCTTTCTATCAGAAAGCCAAAAAGGCAGCAAACCCCAGTCTGTGTGCACCATCCTCCCCTCAGCACGTGCACTTCCATGCTGCATGGAGGAGCCTGCCCTCCTTTTACCCTTTGAAAAGAACTCTCCTATTAATCTATTTTTACTGATCATCATCAAAAGCAAATCATCTTTCCTGAAACATTTAGCTGGGTAGCAGCAGCAGCCCAAGGTAACAGGATATGGATTGTTCATAAAAAATACTCTCGTAATTATTGCCTCTGATAGTCAGCAGTGAATACAAGAGCTGTTCTCATTTTAAACTAATTAACCGTGAA
>NW_027428456.1:0-23214 GCF_047830755.1 Zonotrichia albicollis
CTGAAATTGAGGTTAACCTTTGGCAGCACCTTCTCGCTCTGGTTAAAAGGCTTTGAAATACAGTTTTACCGGCAATAGAATCCACAGAGGAAAACTTTTTAGATGAGGAAACCTCAGAAGTGACATCTTACTGTTTCATAGGTCCTGATTGGGTTCAAGTAGCTTTCATTTGGGCTCTTGCCAAGACCAGAAAGTTTATTCCGTAACTCGCCAGCTTCTTTTGACTGGCTGGAATGGTAGCGCTCGATGTTGATGGAGTGGGCAACAATATGGATGGCTGCAGGAGAGAAAGAGTGGTGTGAAATTACAGCACACTTGCATGTGCCCACAGTGCCAGAAGGAACTTCATTACTCACACTGTGCACTATCTGAAAAGCTCAGGCATAAATTGAGAGTTTTGCATGGATTAAGCTGACAATAAAAAAGAGAATTTTATCAACTGCATGTCTAATATGAAGCGACTGCTTCACAGTAGAGAGGATAGGAGCAGCAGCAGCCTCACCTCCCAGCTTTACAGTCAAGTGCCCTGCAGTCTCCAATGTCATCAAAGGAGGACATCTTGAGAGTTGATATAAAAGTGTACCCCTCTGACTTTAAATTGTTCAAAATTAGTTAAATTCATTAAAATTTCTATTTTTAGTTAATATACTAGGATGTTTCATGGTTTACCCTTGCTACACAGGACACACGTTTAGGCAACTTGCACTAGAGATGTTTTTAAAATCTGTCCCCTATGAACAAGCAGCTGTAGCATTACTTTATGCAGGTGGAGCCTGGGGAAGCCACGGGAACTATGATTTAAAGGGAGAAGAGCAAATCTCAGTGTTAGATCTGATTTGTCCAGAGTATCACATATCACCTCTACTTCTGGCCTGCTCCCAAAAGGTATATGAAATGGTCAGTTTAGAAAAATTCATTAGCTTGAAGTAAAAAAATCCCCTGTAACTATTTTCTTGGGTGGAAACAGTATAATTTCAAGAGCTGAGAAGGAAGCACTTTGTTTTATTATTGGCTTACATAGATAAAGTTGTAATCAAGCTAGGTGCAGGGTTTCATTTTTCAATATGAGAGATTCTCAAATCCATTACATGCAAGTTGTAATTAATGCAAGATATTAAATGCCAAAGGATGAAAAAATGACAATGAAAGATAATTATATGTTTACAGCACAGCTATTTCTAGTTTTTAAAATTAGCTTCCTGTTATCATCTCTCCTTCAGTGTTTATCTGTTTCTGTCCCTGACCATTTAAAAAACCTTTCTAAAAGGCAGTATTTGTAGTAAACCAAATATTTTTCTTCTCTGAAAAATAGTCTCCTAAAATTTTTTCTCTTCTCTTCTCTTCTCTTCTCTTCTCTTCTCTTCTCTTCTCTTCTCTTCTCTTCTCTTCTCTTCTCTTCTCTTCTCTTCTCTTCTCTTCTCTTCTCTTCTCTTCTCTTCTCTTCTCTTCTCTTCTCTTCTCTTCTCTTCTCTCCTCTCCTCTCCTCTCCTCTCCTCTCCTCTCCTCTCCTCTCCTCTCCTCTCCTCTCCTCTCCTCTCCTCTCCTCTCCTCTCCTCTCCTCTCCTCTCCTCTCCTCTCCTCTCCTCTCCTCTCCTCTTCTTGCCTTTTTCCTCTTCTTGCCTTTTTCTCCCTTTGTTTTAATTGTGACTATGTGGATGAAAATAATGTTTTACTATACTAGTCACTGTTTAATCATAGATGTAAATGCAGGATTAAATGCATAAGGACTTTCATATTGTTGGTTACTTATGAGCCCACTCCATGGACTCACTCAGTCCACATGCTGGAGCGCAGCTCCTCTTCAGCACCTGGGGACGGCTGTGTCCATGGGAGCATGACTTAAAGTAAGATGCTGGCCATGGAAATGGTTAAAGCAGCCAGTGCAAGAAGGTAAAACATTGCCCCAACAGTAAGTTATCCCGTGTGTCCATACTGGAGACAGGCTATTTTCACTCTGTACTTCTGAGGTGATCCTTCTAGAGCAGTAGATGTGCTGTGGTTGGTTGATTGTCAGGATGCACTTCATTCAAAATGTAATGTTAACTTAGGGACTCCCCCCGCCACTTCTTGACACCTCATTGCCTCATGCTTAGATATTCACTGGGAGATGAAAGACCTATTTAAAATTCCCTGTTACATTCAATTTAAAGTAAGGCTTTAAACCAAATCACATGTTCTAGTCGCTGGGTTGACTGGTTATTCTCTTTTGAGCTGTCTCTTGATGAAGCCCTTAATAAAAATAGTTCAATATTTATTGACATAGGTGTCCCAGGTGAGTATCCTGAGCACCCAAACTTCAAAATCAACCTCACATTTCTCCTGAATCTTTGTCCCAATGAATAATAAATTATTTGTACAAGCTGGAATAGCTTCAGCAGGATGGAGACTGAATCCAAATTGGTATGAACTGCAGAGAGATAAAGTGAGCCTGGAAATTAGAAGACAGATTCAAGCCATCAAAGGAATGAGACTCTAAAATAACCTTTTGATAAATGGGATAGTGGGATCAAGCAATCTAAGCAACTTTCAGCCCAAGGTTGGTCATTTTATGAAATGGTGTGCATGACATGACTGTGAGCATCAGAGGGTGCTGGACTCTGGCCTGGCATGTCCTGCACGTGCTATTATGGGTTAGTGCTGCGTGTGAAACAGCCTTGCCAGCACCAGGTGAAAGATGCTTCCTGGAGCCTGTGCACAAGGCTGTGCTCCCTGCACCCCAGCAGTGCTGGGAGCACTGGAAGGAAGGAACACTGGACCACAAGCAGCAAATGAGATGTGTGGATTTAGACTGTCAAAACCCAAGAGCCCAAGCTCTGAGCTGGATTGTTTAGGTGGCAGCTGTGTGGGGGCTGTGGCAATCTGTTCCCCAGTGTACAACTGATGCATAAGCAGTATATAAACACTGTTTATATATTTAAGTGTAACAGCACATTTAAGTGCTGAGTAGCAAGGGGGGAACTGTTCCTACAAGGGGCATTCAGAACAGATGTGTTGGCCTGGTAAGGATGCTATCTGATCCAGCTGGAGGGGAACCAAGTTGCTGCTTGATGAGGACCTGATTTCTTTGACATCTGAAAGAGCTCACTCATAGGACAAGAGTGTGGGGTAACATATTTCTGTCTTTGGAAAGTTGTGGAGTTACATGCTGCACATTGTCTGGTATAGGCTAAGGGGAAGAGGAAAGAAAACTTTCAAAGAATGGAAAACCCTGACAACGAGTCACTAAGTGGACTTCTACTTAGTTTTATTTTGGCATCTCTGAGTGATTACTGTAACTTGGGCTTCTTGCCCTCTATACCTACAGGATGCTCTTTATAACTCTGGTATGATGTAAGAGTCCCCATAGCCTAGGGACCAGGAGAGTTTCACACAGTTAGGATCCATAGGGCTGTTACACCAGAGCTTGCCTGCAGTGTGGCAGCTGCAGGTTTTGGATTATCTTTGCTCCTTTAGAATTGTGATATTGAACTAATTGTGGAAGTTTGAATCTGTGTTCATAGCAAAAGGCACTTTGTACTTTCACCTTCAAAACAATAGATTTTTTTAAAGTGATACTGCAGACTATAAAATATTCACATGAAATAATGACATTTCTGTTGTTTAGAAAACTACAAAAATCTTGTACTTTCCCCAAAGTACAGGATTCTACATGATTTGCACAAGTTCTAGTCATGTCAGCAGTGACAGCATATCTAATGCTATCTAGTAAATGCTGAGTGTTGAGTGGGAAATGAGGTGCTAGTTTTCTCCAGACAGGCAGAGGTCCACATTTCCTAACAGAGCATTTCTAGCCTTGGGCAGAAGAAAAATGGATATAGTTTCTCAAGAAGATCTTGAGACTATAGTTGATGAGGAGTACTCATGTTGCAACCTTCCCCTGGAAGGAGAGATCCAGTTCTGGCAACCAAGCCTGGTAAGGTTTTTGTGCAGGCTATCAGAGGACACTGTCTGTTCCACCTGCACATTGCTCCTTTTCCCCGTGTTTCTGTCAATGGAAACATCATCATAGATTCTTTGGGATCTACCACACCTTCCCTTCTGGGTGACATTCTCTCCAGCTTTCATCTGATAGGTAGAGGATATTACAAGTATAGAACACTTCCAGAATGAACAGGAGAGTTGCTGTTGTTGTTTTTATTTTCTGTAAGCTATTCTGTGGTAGATGTTAATGTACAGAGAATAATGATACATTGAAAAATATCACTTTCAGACTAATGATGTACTCAATATGTTGGTTTACCTGAGTCTTCCATGATCTTAGATATTGCCTGGAGTATTATTAGATTAATACTTCTGATGGGGGTTTTTTGTGCTGCTAGCAAAAAATGATGCAATCTAAAAATGAATTATAGCTGGATGGTAGAGTAATGCAAAGATCTAATTCCATTTTCAGTGTGGTTCATTTAATGTATAATAGTTGTAGCAGAATAAAAATTCTGGCACTGAACCCATCACCATTAACTAAAATATTTTACATCCCTAAAGTGCATTTTCTGAAGGTCTTTGCATCTGCAGTGTATAAAATTTACTAAGCAATTCCAAAATTACATATGCAGATTCTTGAAATCTCAGCTTACCACAGTTGGTAGCTATTTGCTCTGCACCACTTATCTGAGTTAACCATGAGGGCAAAGTTTAAGGGACTACATCTCAGAATTTTCAGTTCAATTTTTTCCTCATTCTGCATGTCCAAATATAACATATGGAATAAATCACCCAATCTGTTAAACAAGTCTCTTTTTTATAACAGTTTATGAAGAATGAAGGTTTTTTGTTGTTTTTAACGACATCTGGAACCTCTGAAGCACTTAACATACATTAATTTGTATTTGACCCTCAGATGTTCTATCTAGTCCACCTCTGAGATCAAATAAAAAGCTTTATTGGAAGGAGAGAGGGAGGAAAAGGATTGCTATTAGATCATGGTGTTTACTGTACATATCCTTAAATACAAAGAGATATAATTAAATTATCTTGCAAGTATGGTCAATTTAGCTACTCTTATTCAGCCAATTGTGCCTTCAGTGAAGCATGCACAACTCTCATTGAACTAAACAGAAATTTCATGTGTTTATTTGAGGACAAGATTTAACTCTCTCTTTTTCTGCATGCCTGTACAGGATAATAATCAAATTGGAGCTTGCTGCTAGCAGTTAAACATTTTGATTAACCAGCCTATCATGATAAAGTCAAAGGGTCAAATCCTGGCCTTTCTGCCCACAGCAAAGAGAACAGCTTTACAGGCAGATAACCCAGAATTCTGCCCCTGACCAAGGCTGGGGCTCTTTTTGCCACCCATTGTCTTGTGCCGTTCCAAGTTATTCAGAACGCCTAATTCAATTTCATGATGTCTTTGTGGACTAAAAAGGCACAGGTTGTATAAAAATTAGAGTAGTGACCACACATGTACTTGCATTTTATTTTGTTTTTAAGAATGGTTATAAACGTCAAAGAAGAACTTGGATGACTTGGACCATTTTTTATCTTAGCTGGAAGCCTACAATCTTCAATTTAATATTGTTTCCTTCCTAGTACTTGCATTAAGTCTGGATTTAAACAATCTGACTAAAAACCAAAAAAAGACATTTGATGGAAGTTTGATTTTCTGTAATTTCTGGAAGTACAGCACTGAGGTATCAGCTAGACCTCTTTTGAAGATAGGCATCTGCTTCCCTGAAAACTTAATAATTTACACAAAAATGTGACTCAGGTCACCAAAGCCATTCACATAATTTACCAAGAATGGGTTGAAAATGGAAAGGCTTGCTAGTATTTTTAGCTGTAGATTTTTCAGTGCTTGTCAGAAGCCAAACACACCTGGCATCACTATATTTCTTTCTGCACTTCGCATGTTTTTAAAGAAGAACGCATTGCTGGAGTTTTTAAGGAGCAGGAATCACCATTTCAAACAGGAATCACCATCTCAAGCAGGAATCACCATTTCAAACAGCCTAACTCCAAGCAACCTTGCTGTCCTTCCCCTGTTTTCCCTTAATTGCTTAAACTTTATTAATATCATAATTCAAAGGTTGATGGATCAAAATATCTATATGACCTTTCTGCAAACACCAAAAAAATGCAAGCAATTTCTTATTTAAGATCAAAGTAAAGAAAGAAAAATGCCCCCAACACTCCCCACTTCAGAAAATGTATGAATATGCTTTTTTGAGAGGGTAAAAACAGTACAGTAAGAAGTAGGTGTTGTAGAAAATATTATTACTATCTCTTGTGGTGTCTTTAAGTTTCAAGACACTGTGTCTCTACTGAAAAGTCTCTTTCCAGTACAAAGCACAGAATTATTTGCACTGATCAAACTGAGGGTGCATGAAACTCTGATTTTATTCTAGCAGAGTTACGGGTCTATAAGGAAGATTTATTAGTGGCTGAATAACTCCTAGACAGCTCTTATCACAGACAGGCATGCAGAATGCAGGAAGCCAAACTAAGCAGAATTT
The DNA here is from genome assembly GCF_047830755.1 of Zonotrichia albicollis. Classification (NCBI taxonomy): domain Eukaryota; kingdom Metazoa; phylum Chordata; class Aves; order Passeriformes; family Passerellidae; genus Zonotrichia; species Zonotrichia albicollis. Next base: position 6,456 of record NW_027428456.1, read on the forward strand.
CCTTTACTGAATTTTCAATGATGCCCTTGATTATAGATAGCATTGTTTACTCTCTCTCTTCCCTCCAACTTCCCTCTTCCACTAGTCTCTAATTATATTCCTTTATGACCTGACCAATTAAAGCCTGCTCTTGAATTTGTATTAGAGATGATGAAAAATTAAAGGCACAGATGTACTCTTTCCAAGGCCAGGCACACCTCAGCTGAGCTAGCTGCCTGTTAGAAGCCAGACAATACTAATGTTGCACTGATATTTTTAGCAGACTATTAAATAAATATGCCGGAATAACACCACCTGGCAAGCCAAGATGAATACATGTTGCTTTAACAATAAAGGAGTTTACAAATTTATATTGTGAGGCTAAGCTTACTGATCTGATCTTCAAATTGGTTTAACTTCTTGCTACCACATTTAGTCTATTGAGCATACAAGGTTGTGCATCCATTTAACTGAGAATTACTAAATTGCAATAGACTAATAGGAGTTGACTATGTTTTTGTGTGATAAAAGGCAATATAGGTAGTACTAGGATAAATAATGTTTCAGTTGAGAGGAAAATGGCATCTATTTACACCTCATTTTAACACTGTTAGATTTTATTGAAAAGGATTCAGTGTACTTGTGGGTACCACTCTGAAGTGTTTGCTTTTCTGTCACAATGTGTTCTGTAGACTTTATTTTTCTATGAACTTAAAATTGAATTTCAGGAAATTGAGTTTCTGGCCATTCTTTACACAAGTCTAACGCTATTCAGTTATGTAGTGTTTTTCCAAATATGATAAATGTTTCTCGCTTGACTGTTAAGGAAGCAAGAATTCATAGGTTGTCGTGCTTTGTTTATTAGACTTCCTTGTGTTCTGTTTTCTTTCTCAAATATCTCATCAACTATTTTTCCATTTTATATTTTAGGAAAAAATAAACCAACCAACCTAAAAACAACCCAAAAATGAACCTTTGATTTCTCCCTAGAGAGGGATTTAAATGAGAATTATATGAGCATGCTTTCTGTCATTTCACATTGGCTTCTCTGTCTTTTTCCTTGAAATTAGTGAAACCATTAAAGTAATCACTTTTCTGATAGACTTGCACTTCCCAAACTGTCGACATTAATGCACTAGCAAACATTTTAATATTAATGTAAAAACCAAAAACATAAGAGATTTGACTGTGAAATTTTGTTTTCTTTTTGGAACATGACCTATTATACACCAAGGGAAGTTGGTTAATTTATATTCCTGGGTTGATTTATTAATTAAAGAAGCAGTGTTGCGCTTCACTACAGAATCTGTTCTGTAGTGAAACTGAGCTCTGATGAATGAGTAGACATGACAGATAAGTAATTCATCATAATACATTGTAAGATGAATGTTTATATCCCATAGCCTTCCCTTGGAATTCTTTAGCATGACGTACAGATGACAAACTTTAGCTATTGGTTCCTGTTGGCAATTCTGACTTCAAATTCTTGTCTCACTGCATGAGGACATTAACAGCCTACACACACAAAAGCAGCTCCCTCACACAGGCTGAAAAAGATATTGGGACCAGAATTCACCCTGACAGCCTGGGGGTAGAGCAGTTACCCTGCAATGCCTCATGCTTGCAAACAGCCCTGATTAATTCCTCTGTTTCCTCCCCTTTTTCTAAGAGATCTATCTATCTATCTATCTATCTATCTATCTATCTATCTATCTATCTATCTATCTGTCACAGATACCTTTCCATCTCTCTGTGCTCATGTCCTTTTTCACACTGGCTTTAGTTCATTCCTCTCTGTACATCCTTTTTCCTCAAGCTATCTCCTGTTCCCCTCATGTCTTCTGAATTCCTACTAACTTCTCCAGGTCCTTTTACTACTTGGAGAACAGGAAGGTTCCATGTCTTTTCCCCAGCCAGGTGAACAAGCACCTCAGTAAGTCACCAGGACCAACAGAATAGAAAAATTTTGATCTCAAATTGCTGTTTTTCCCTTCAAGGCAGCCATTAGTTTCCTGGATCAGTCACCTACTAAAAATAAATATCTAGAAATCCATTGTTTTTGAGACACCTGCCTCTCTCAAATTCAGATTAAATTTATTACCTGGTTGAAAAATTAGTGAAGATGTATTGGTGGGCAGATTTGTGGTGTGACTCATAAGCATCATTTCCTTACAGAATCAGACAGTAATGCTATGTCATCTCCCCAAACATCTACCCTCAGGGATTCAATAAAAGTTATTTACACAAAATTTTAAGGGCACACAAATTGTTCAGATTAATTAAGTGGCAACTGGTGTTTACTATTCAAGTTGAAAGTTTATTTCCTTAACAGTCAAACTCTTCTCAAGACAAAAGATTACAAATGGTTAATCAGATGGGACTCCTACACACATTTAAAGCTGCAGTCAACAGTCAACAAATGATTGCACTAAAATATCATATCTCAGAGCTGATGGAGATTACAGCGTTAGGCAGAATCACTATGAAATTCAAAACAGTTCAAAGGCAAAGAAGAAAAAAATAAAACCAAAAGAGCTTACTTGCATTTAACGCTATTCCATAGGCAACCATCTTGTGAAATATGATGTTTTTGTCAAGCTGTCTCCTCAGTGCTCCTCCACAGTACTTGGTGAAAAAGCAGAACTTGTTTTATATCATTCTTATTGGTGTTTACATCTCACATTTTGGAGAGGAGAAGAGTTCAGTACATTTGAAAATGGAATGCTGAAGGAATTCAGTGGAAGTTTTGGGTTAGCTTTAGGACTCAAGTAACTTTCCTGAGTGGCACTCCAGGGTTTCTGAAGCTATTCATCCTATATAGGGGGTCAAAAAATGGTTTGATAAAGCTCTGCTACACTTAGCTGTGTTTTGTGAGTGGTTTATCTGAGCTGACATCAACTCATTTGCAGGTGTAAGGACACCAGGCTGGGCCACCACTGCTTTGTCAGCTTAGCAAAACAGAGCTGAAGTGCTGGCAAAGCTGGCTTGCAATGAAAACATTTTCTCTGCTTTCAGGAAATGCACACCCCGGGAGGGTGAGGCTGTCTAGACCTCAGGTGGCTGCCTGCTGATGTGTTACTGAGCCGTGCTCCCATTATTAGAAGGGCTCAGCAGTGATGTGCTCACAGCCAGCTGTGTGCCCCGGTGCGGAGCCAGCCTGGGGCCGGCTGCACTGAGCCAAAACTAACACACTCTGCTGGAACCAGACAGCACGCATGGACAGCAGGGTTCAGGCTCTGGGTGGTGCTGTGGGTGTCTGGATTGCTCAAATGACCTGGCATGGTGCCATGCCAAAGATCCTGGCATGTGTCCATGTTGTTTCCCAGCTAATAAGTCTTCCAAAAATCTGGAGCACCACAGGGTGTGATGTCAATACACAGCACCTCCTTGGAGAGGCACTGGATCCAACCCGGTGCTGGCCATGCTGGAGCAGTCAAGTTGCTCTGTACCATGCTCCTCAAGAGCAGAATATTGTCCAGAATAGCCAAATATTATCTGTGAGAAGAGTTCCAGTTCTCTGAGTTCTTACTCAGCATCTAAGTGGGCATGCATATATTCTGTGCTGATTCTCAAACTGATTCAGAAGCCCAGTACACCTTTTCTCTTTTTTTTTGGTAAATGTTCAACTTGTGATCTCAAACAATTATTTAGGTGTTGATTCCCAGTCTGAAGACTGCTTAATATCTAAGCCTAACAATCACAGAAACAAAAAATGGCAGAACTGAAATAAGAACCATCTTACTATAAAATAACTGTATCTTACCATCTCTAAATTCCTGTTGTTCCTGGAGTCATGAAGTGATCAGTGATTTTTTTACTCACACATGTGGCATTGGAATTGCTCTGTGTAATAATTCAATGCAAGTTGAAGTTATAGCTAAAGCCTTAAATACTTCCTATGCATGATTCCAAGGTTAGTGTGAATGTCTGGTACAAAAATGCATTTACCTCAAATGAAGACCTGGGTTGTGGCCACTCAGGCAGAAGCATTTAAACATGTTCACTATTATCCCTAGAACATTTTTATCTATCTGAACATTTTATTTCTCCAATTTTCACTTTGCAGCTACAGAGAATACACATGATGGATATGAATTTTCTCCATTTGGCCAAGTGGCATTATTATGTCCCTCTTTTGTGGCTTCTCACTTTTCTCTTCATGACACCATGCTATGCAGCAGCTGCTGAAATCAGTGTTGCATTTAGAGCACTGTGTTAAACAAGTCATTTGTTTCTCTTCAGTCATGAATACTGACAATTTAAATGGTAATAACTAGGCAATAGTGTACAGGCTTCTCTATCAAAAATTAAAATTCCTTGGAAAATGTTTGATATGGATAATACTGCTGAACTACAGAAATAAAAAAAAAGAGAATAATATGGCTATTTGAGAAATGGTACTTACAATGCTTGCTCCTCTTAAGAATGAAATAAGGTTTCTACAGACTGGTAACAGGATTAGCATGCAGTTAAAATTAAGACACGTTGCAGAAGCTCTTGCCCAAGCCAGGGTTGACTGTACATATAACAGCATAAAGAAATTAAATTACAAGCTTGGTATAGCAAGAGCCAAAGAAAGAAAATACTATATTAATATAATACTCTTATATGGGAAAATTACTGTTGAAGCATCAAAAGTTTTATGAAGGATGTAAACAAAATCAGACTATGAATACATTCTTCTTGTGAAGCTCTTTAACAATCAAACACATACTTACTCCCAGCATAATCCGTGTATAAATGTAAGCATTGTCATCTTCATACCAGTGGAAGGTATCAATAAACAAATAGAAGTTCAGTCCCAGCCACACCAGCTACAAAGCAGAGAGGCTACAGATTAGTGATATTTACAATATTTTTTAATGCTTATAAAACTGGCTATGGTTATAGTTTTAAGAGAATCTGAGAGATGTTTCAGAATCATTGTGCAATGCAGTTCTTGCTCACAGATGATAGAAATCAAAAATGCCCGCTGGAGTGAGGCTGTATTTTAGCAAGTTCAGGGTTACAGTCCTACCCCCAGATCTCAAGTAAAGGATATAAATGATGTTTACTGTGTCATGGTAAACTTGCTTTTAAGCACAGGTCTTAACCTGGTCTCTAAAGAGGAAATAAACGCTGAAATTAAAAAATCATAGAAACTGAGGGAATTAAGAGCTAAGGAAATTCTTTTCTCTGCTCTCCATATACAAATCACCAAACTATCTAAAACTAAATCAGAATATAATTTCAATTATAATTGCAAACCCCTGCTCCCTTTACCTGAGGATTAAAGTACATTGACTTAAAAATAATTAAAAGTAAAACACTAAGACTTTAAATGTTTTTAAGACTAGTTATAAAAAGGCTGCTGAATATTTTATAGCAAGTTTTACATTAAGCTTGGGAGTATTACTGTAAGCAAACCATAAAATGTCTTTTAAACAAGCTTAAAATATTTATATATATCCAATTAGACCTTTAATGCTAAAAATACTCACTAGTAACAGCACTGAGAGTTTTTCATTCAAAATCCAGCATCCCATCCTGAGTGTCTCTCCCTATGCTAGCAGCAGCTGACTCTTGCCTTTCAGTGTAACCCGAGTTCCCTGTCCATTCCTTTGGCTTTTCTACCGACTCTTTTTGTCTTTAGTTTTTAATAAGCACCTAGTGGGAGCATGAGTTCTCTCTAGGAATTTTCTAATTAAAGACTGCCTGACAAGAACAGATCACCCGAGTGACATGTCTCATGATCTGTGTAAATGAAATGCTGGTCATTGTCCGGTCCTTTTTCTCTGCAGAGTTATTTCTCAGCAAATGAGAGATGCTGTCATTAAATTGTCCTCTTGTACTAGCATGTGTTTGGGTGGGGGTTTTTCCCTTTGTTTCTGTCTTTTGAATAGGGTGCAACATTTCTTCATGATTTGTCTTTTAATTCAGTAGCACATGGCAGCATCCCTGATGTGTGTATAACATGAGAATATGTCCTGGTGAGGGCACTGCATTTACCCTTGGTTCCCCTTGCCAGAAGCTGTGCAAATTCTGCCTGTAGTAATCTTGTTCTTTCCCTAGTAAAACCATTTCCTTAAGGCTTTCCTGACTTGCCTGTGAAGGAGACTTTCTGTGACAAAATAACTGAAAATTTCTGAAAGATGAAATGCTATCAAGCTCAGCTACTTTTTACACCAGTGCTAATGGCCTTTAATATGAGTTAGCAGAACCATGAGAGTGTCATTACAAATGCTTTGAATACAAGCATTTACGAGGGATTTGCTTTGAGCTTTATTTTCCTTGGATGGTAAAATTAAGAATTATTTAACAAACTTTATGACAAGCCATGTGCAGTAATTGGCCCCTGTCCGTTATGTAACTCGATGTAGGCTGTCCCCACAACCACCCCCTTTATAGCAGCTTTGCTGGTGCAGGGGCTAACAAGCTAGTGAATTTTGCTGTGTTTTTCAGAGGTCAAAAGATGAGGAAATAAGGGAGAAGGAAAGAAGAATGTGCAGATGGTAAGGAGAAATACTAGTAAGGTCAGATGCCAATTTTAACTACTTAAAAAAAAAAAAAAAGGAGGGAGAGAAAATCCACTATCTGGATTAGCTGCACTTCAAAGAGAAATGCAGCACTGCGATGTTTGGCTTTGAAGTTCAGCCGATCCAGACAGCAATTTTCTAAACTGAGTTAAAACTGGCATCTGAAATAGATTTTTTTTTCAGAGTACAGCAGATTCATATGCTGGTTTAGGCTCCAAAATTTGTCTGGATCAGCAGCTGTACTTCAAAGCAGCACATCTCAGTACAGCATTTGACTTTGAAGTGCATGTGCTCCAGATGCCAGTGCTCTTAAAGGAGCCAATGAATCAACTGCACTTTAACTTTTGTCTGTTGAAACAGCTATGCTTTTTCTCATATATAATGGTAATGTGTGTGGTCTCGAGTATAGCATCTCTCAATAAAAACATAAAGTTTACAGAAAAGCTCTTTATTTGGTACAAAGAACCTGGTCAACATCATTTTTTTATACTGATTTGCAGTGATCTCAGCCAATTTCTAGCACAAACGATTCAGACAAGACTCAGGAAAGGACACTTTATTGATTAAAGATGTAATAATATTCCATTTTGTTATTGTTTTATCAATATGAGCTACAACTGCCCTAAAAACACATAGAAAAAGGATTAAAAGGGGTTTATTCCAGCATTTGGGTAGAAAGCAGTGCTGGCCATGCTGAGTTCCTATGCAAGAGACAAGCAACTCTGTCATTAGCTTAAAAGGTCAGTTTTTGCATGGAAAGAGGTTTATGAGGTGCTGAATTGTTCCATATAAGTATCTTAGCATTAATGTCAATGTTTGTATCAATTACTGCTACAGACCTCAATCACTGTTAGTTCTATTCTATTTGACAGCAACCTCTATCTGAGATTGTTAGTAATTTTTTCAAAGTACTTTGAACAGTGCTTACCCTTTGCAAGACTAATTATTAGCATGAGACTGCACACACACACCTATACATATTTCATTTTGCTAGGCTACCCTATTTTTACTATTAGATATGCCTGCCTTGTTTCTCAAAGGCAAAATCATTTCAGTTGGCTCTGAACTCTGCCCTAGGCCTTTCATAGTTTTCCTGTGCTCTTGACTTTTTGTCTGTGAGTAACCTGGTTGAACTTTCTAAGCTTCACTCTGCTACTTTCAGAGATGGATTTCGGTAAACAAGCAATCCTGAGACTCAGAGTGCTGTAAGTTGGCAGACCTGCTGAAGCCATTTAATTGCTGACTGTATCAAAGGATATGCTTTGTATCAGTCTGTACAAAGTGGCAGCGCTGCTGTGTTTTCTGATTTTTACATTATCTTGGCTTAATATTTCACAAAAATGTTCAAGAAGCAAAAGGCAGATTTGTTTTTGATGAATGGAGAAGAAAAGCAATATATTGAATAAAGCATTCACTTCTGTAAATAGAGAAACTGCTGAAGTTAATTGGAGATCAAACCCTTTCCTCTTTTTTTTTTTTTTTTTTTTTGCTTTGGTCTGTTTGGGGTTTGTGTATCTGGGGGATTTTTTAGGTTTTGTTTGTTTGTTTGTTTGTTTTCCCCTATGAAGACAACTTTGAGGGAACAGAAGCCAAAGTTCATCTTTGGTTATTCTGTAGTACTGAGTCTAGCTTTACAAAAGAACACTGAATTTCCATAAACAGTGGCTGAGTGACTAGTAGTATTAAAAACCAGCTATATAATTTTTAGAGATTTTCTCATAGTGGGGCTTTATTTTTTATATTTAACTGCCTCATTAATGTTAATGGTTTTTTTTTTCTTTTATAAACTGCACTCACATTATGGATGGGGGAACTGTTTTGCAGTTTGAGAACATTCATAAAATCCCCAAAGCTCTAAAATACTAATGTAATTCCAGCCTTGTTAGTGCCAGAGATTCAAAAATCATCAGAATGTTCTAAAATTTATGAAAGTAAAAAATAGAGAGTGTGCAGTTTGGGGGACAGTACTGAGACTTCAAGGGCATCTGGCTTCCCATTTGCAGATTTTTGTCAGTAACAGTGTGTTTATTTTTTAATAAAATATTAAAAATCTTGGCCCTAAGCGTGCGCTTGAGCAACAACAAAAAAATACAGTTACCAAAACACTTGTGATGCAGCTGGCAGAATTATCAAGAGTATTGCAAGTATTGACTACATCCACAAACTCAGTCATTTGTCAAAAGGCACAAAATTGAGAGAAAAACTTCTGTTTCTATCCAGAAAAGTAGAGTAAAGTTTCATAACCCCATTAAAAAGAAGAAGAAAATTGTTCTGGTTGTAGATTCAGATCCTCTTGAACTCCATTAGCCAGAGCAATAAAATAGCTCCTGTCCCTCTGTTAGCAGACCTGATACTGGTATCAGGGATATCTCACCTGATGGGCAGCGCCAGGGTCTGGAATCACAGTGTATGCCAGGGATGCCTTCAGAGTCAAGAGCAGGAGTCAATAGCATAGCAAAAATGCAAAGGGTCTGGAATCAAAATCATGTTGGAGGCTAAAAGGCAGTGTGGAGTGTGCTCCCAGTATGGGAGCAACTATTGTTTCTGCCTAAAACAAGGCTCAACACCCTGTTTGCAGACTCTAGCACATTCCTCAAGCCAATAGAAAGGTTTATCAATGAGAAACATAACAGTTCTGTCTTGGGAGATAACCACTTTCCAGCAAAAATATTAATATTGAATCCAGATATTTTCTCTCTCAAGGGACTCTTTTATTGCCATGCTCACACTGTAATCAAATATATATTCAGGAGCAATTTCACATGTTCAAAAGCTATTTGTTTCAGTAAGTGCCAAAATCTCCCAGCTCTTGACTGTGCATCTCCAGAAATAAAGTATCATACTTTCCTAATTACATGTGCAAAATTCTAGTTTTCCCACAAGAGCAGTTTTACACCTTAATAACAGGAAACAATCCTTCAAAGCAGCTGAAATTTTGTACAAATAGATGTGTCCACAGGTTACTCAGAAGAATTTTCCTCTTAGCCATTTGTAGGCAGCATACTGTGGAAAACAGTTTGAATTTAGAAAAGGGAAGAACAAGGAGCAGGAGGAAAAAGGGATGAGTAGCATCCATCATTTACATCCCCTAGAGCCAGGGCATCACCAACACAATGGAAAAATTTTTGAGAGAGATTCCGTATGGGTATAAAAGGGTTCTGGTTCCACATCAGCACACAACCAATTCTTTAATACTACTGCACATAGCTAATCCTCTCCACGCTCTCTAGCATTGGTCAGATTAAGGAGGAGACCTGGTGACAAAGGACATGGCAAAGCTGAGGAGTTCAGACCCTTTTCCACCTTAATTTTGACTGATAAAACTGACTTTCAGTTATTCCAGGGCCCTGAAGCAACCTAGAAAGTGTAGAGTATAGAAGGTGATCTTTTGGTGAAGGAGAATCAGGTTAGGGAACATTTCAGCCAACTGGTCCTATGCAAGTTTTCAGAACCTAATGGAACACACTCAGGAGTGCTGACCTGGCTGGTGTCACTGTGACAACACTCTCCATCATTTCTGAAAGGTCAAAGCTGCTGGGTGAGCTCCTAAGGGCTGGAAGAAAGCAAGTGTCCCTTGGTCCTGCGAGAAGGAGCATCTGGGGAACCTGAAGTGGCAGCCTCAGCTCAGTCCTGAGGAAGATGATGGACTGAATCTACCTGGAAACCATTTTGAGACAAGATGGGAACAGTCAGCATGACTTTGCAACAAGCTGGGCTACCCAGTGTATGAAAGATGTGCACTTGCTGGAATGAGTCCAGTCAGGGCCACAAAGATAATTAAAGGCCTGGAGCATCCATCCCTCATGAGGGGGAAAGCTGAGAGATTGTTCAGCCTGGAGAAAGAGCAGCAGCCTCAGGGAGATCTTGTTAATGTGCATAAATACCTGATGGGACGGTCCAAACAAAATGAAGGCAGACTGTTCTCAGAGATACTCAGGGTCAGAGGCAGTGGGCTCAAACTGGAACACAGGAAGTTTTGTCTGAGCATCAAGAAACTCTTAATGTGATGGTAACAGGCACAGATTGCCCAAAGAGGTTATGTCCTTGGAGATACTCAATAACCATCTGAACACAGTCCCAAGCAAGCTGGTGTAGAGGACCCAGCTCTGAACTCTGAGAAGGGAGGTGGAACAGGGAGGTGTCCAGTGGTCCCTTTCAATATCAGACATTTTGGATGTCTGAATTTTCCATTTAGTTTACCAGAACAAAGTGAAGGGAGCGTTCTGAAGTTCCTTACCCTAGACTATGTGCATATTTAATTTAACTAAATTAATTTGCCTTTTGTTAAAATTTTCATGAAGAAGTTATTAGATTAGTCTGATTTTATTTCTGGCTCTAATTCAGAACTTTGTGATCTCATTAGCAGTCCGTTTTTATGAGGAGAATATGTTTTGGAGTGCTAGATTGAGTATTTTCAGTGAAATATTTTATGGCAATTTTGGTTGATGCAGTGTTAAATTTTTCACTGGACACACCAAAAGTAGCAAGAAGGACACAGAGGTATCTAAGAGACTTCATATACCTTTAAAATGAACAGCAATGACACAAATAAAGACTTCAATTTAATTAATATAAGGACTTGTGTATAGGTGTGTTTTTATGACTGTGTGCTACAAATCATTTTTCAAAAAACACATCATCATGCAAATTCCTTATTTGCATAGTAGTAAAATTACCAGAGTTGATAAAACGGTATGTTATCTGAATGGTTTTCAGTGAATGATTTCTCCTCATTTAGACTTTATATTTTTTCCTAAATTCATTCTGAGATTATTATTAAACCCTATTTCATGTTAAATTAAAAATGAAATGCAGGTTGCCCAGCATAGGAGCATTAAAAGGTCACTCCTATGTACTCCTTGGTGTCAGTAATCATATGCACATGCAGGAAGAGTAGCAATATGTACAGCCTTTCCAGATGGCTGTTCACAAGTGTGCACAGAACAGAGGTCAAGAGCTAAGAGTTCACCTAGTTGAAAGCATTTTTCTAGGATGTTCAAAGGGGAAATTGTATTTTAAAGTAATTACAGCCCATCATTTTTAACATTGCAGTACAGCAATGTATAAAAGCATAAGCTGTAAGTGTTCTGGACTTATTTCTCTACCAGTAAAATGTTATTTGCCACTATTACCTGAAATGCAAATAAGTCGGTGGCACTGTCTATAAAGTATCTCTCTGTTGAGGGAAGAAACCATGAAGAGGCATAGGCAGGGGTGAGTAATGAGGATTGAATACATGAAGAAGAGGTGAAGAAACAATGAATGAAGAAAAAATGGGAGGATGACATATTTAAAAAGCATTTTCATATTTTAAGCAACAGAGCTCTTGTAAGCAAAGTTTTCCAGTGGATGCCTTTCTCCTTTTCTCCCCACTTATTTCTCCCCTAGCCTAAATTTATTCTAAAAGCAGTGTTTTTACTACTAAGAATAATTAGTTCTATGCCAGACTTCTCCAATGTCTCATGCCAATGATCCAAGTAAGTAAGAAGCCTTGCAATTTGTGGCACATTTGATTTAACTTGCTGTGGACAAAGAAACAAATGAAGTTTTAGGATAAAAGCCTTAGTGGCTGCACATGTTTAAACCATCTCATTATTTGGTCCTTGCATTTAAATTGTGAGTGGTTCCTTCTAATGAGACCCTGATTTCATTCATTTGCACCTGTAATGGAGTAATTCCTAAGCAGTGGGGGCATAAGGCTAAGGATGGAGAAGGAAGCAGTGGACCAGCTCAGGTTCTTTTTTCACCTCCCTTCCCCTTTGGGTGTAGTATGGGGTCTTCTTCCTCCTATCCACAGCATAGGCAGGCTGGCCCCTGCATGCTTTATTAAGAAAGAGCACAAGATGCAAAATCAGCTCCCATCAGTGTCCCTGCTGATGCAGCACCTCCAGCAGCAGCCCCCACTGTCCTGGCCCCATTTCCCACCCACACCTGCCCTCCACAGGCATCCCCCTCAGCAGCATTCTGGGAAGTCACCCCTTACATCATCTTGCTGCTAATTTAGATTAACGTTGCAAGTTCTTCAAGGCTGTGAGATGCCTGCAATTTCTGTGGAACTGTAAATTTGCCTTATTGTAAGTGAGCATAAAGGTAATGGCAAGGATGTGGTGATTATCGTATTTAATCTATGTCTGTTTATACTGTAGTTGCAACTTAAGCTAATGAATTCAGGTTCTTTAAAGTCTTTCCCAACGTAGTGCTTTAAACCAGAAGATATTAAAGTTGGTTTATATTCAGATATTGCTCATTTCAGATCTTGTAAAGGTTCTAACAACTGCCTATGGTTTGAAAATAAAAAAAATTAAAAGACACTTAAAGGACTATAAGTAAACTACTACTAATTTAAAAGTTAAGTAACATTTTTATAATGTATTTTATAGAAATATAACCTTGAGGGAAGCCTATTTACAAATCATGCTAGTTTTAAAATTGTTTTAACAGCAATTTGGTTCCAATGTTCTGTTTCATTTGGTTCAATATTCATTTCATTGTATTTGAATTCTATGCACTTTATTATATAATTTTTAATTCCTATAATAATATAATTTAATTATATAATAATGTGTTTTTCATTAAAAACCTACACTCATTTTTGGTGGCTCTTGCCATGCTTAAAGTCCTGTTCAAATATTTCTATTTAGTTTTAATATCAAACTCTGTAAGACAAAGATGTGTTATTTTTAAAAGGGAAATCAGAAGGAGAGATTAAGTGACTTTTTTGAAGAGTAACAACAGCTATGAACAGGTTGTGACTCATGAGCAGTTCATAAGTCTTTTTGCTATTTTTATGCTGCTTTGAAAAAGCTGAAACATTTTTCATATGTGACATATAAACTCCACTCTCAATTGTTATAGTAAAGAAAATGGTAATATGTAATCACTAGACTCAAATGTTTTTAATGTGATTAGATAGATCACTTGAGAGAATGACAGCAAGAAACAAAAAGCCAGATGAAAAGAGATTTATTGCTTAATTTATGATTTGTCTTCTAAAGATTTTTGAGCCCATGTAGTATTAATACTTTTTAAATGGGAAACTGCTACCATAGCTTGTGAGAGCTGCTCCAGCATCCCTGACCTGACATTATGGCTGATACCAGCTTTGGAGACTGGGAACTTTCCCTGGAACAGGGAGCCTGTCCATCTCTTGCCCAGCCTGGGGAGGAAACACCAGACACGTTCTCACACTGTTTAATCCTGCAGCCTGGGCCATTTCAAACAAAATGCACTCTGAATGTCTGTTTTTATATGTAAGGATAAAATTGTATGCACAGCATGAAGCTTTGTTTCCTGGCGTGCAGCGACTTGAGAAAAGTTTGTGGTTTTGAGCAGAAAACTGACTCTTTCTGAATTCCTATTACAGTGGGTGAGACAATGGCTAAATCGTTGTGGGAGTCCTGAGTAGGAGTAGGAATATGACCTGCTTTATAGCATTGGTAAAATCAGTAGAGGAAAATGCACCAGAACCAGTAGTCAAAAATCACATAAAAAAGTTGGTAACAGTAGAGAAGATGGCCACAAAGATCAGGGCTGACGACATTGCCATCCTTTGAAAAACTTCACTTCCAAGTATTTTTCATCCTTTTCCCAGGAACAGTGTTCAAGAATGTCAGCTTTCAGTTGACAAATAAATGAACCACATGCTAGACCTTGTTGTGATGACAGCCTTGAGAATATAAATCAAGAGTAAACTGATCTAGTGGTGGTTTCCAGACCTTAAAGACATCACGGAATAATTGCTGAGGAACATGAAGTGTCCTACACATATGAATGAACTATCAAACCTACAAATGACAGCCTATGGTACATTGAAAACTGAAACTGCATGGACAATATGCAATAAATGTAATTTCAGACACACCATATAAATCATGCTGTGCACAACAGTATGTACTACTATATTTAATCAAATAAAAAAATCCTTAAAAATAAATGTTTGACATAAAATTCTTACTGTATGTCTAAAATCATAAGTAGCTTTCCTCAGATCATGCTTCCAAGACAGATTAGTCAGGGCTGTGGTAGTGAGTGAATCTTCCATCACAGCTGGCCTAAGTTTAGTGTCATCACAGAGTGGCAGCTGTAAGCTGAGCCTGTCAGAGAATGGGTGTATTTATTAAAATGCAGTTGATCACTGAATGTAGGTGCTGAACCAGACTGGTGTAAATTGAGTGAGATGGAGCAGAAGAGCCTACAAGAGAAAAGCAATGATGAGGGTAGATAATTAAAGTTCTAAAGGAACAGATTTTGACTTACACCATCCCATAATTTGCTTTTCCTTTAATGACTTCCCTCTGTCTCCTCTACATGTAAATTTCACTATCTGAATGTCCACTGAATACTAAATTGTACCTTTTTTTTTCTTCTTCATTCTCTTTCATCCAAAATCTGGTTCTCAAAGCCGTCAGAAAGCTTATTGATTTTCAATTTTCCACCACAGAATAGTATTTGGTCCAGTCTGTATTGGTCAAAATTATGACATTACGTTTGGCAATATTTGTTCACGCTGATATTTTATATTCAAAACCAACTACTATTTTATATTTTTTGAATTTTCTGTTTTTATTTTTCTCTTTGAAAAGAAAACTGTCAGGAATTACATTAAAATAGCCAAACCCAGATGCTTATATTTTGTATAATTAAAGTAGTTTAGCTGTCTTAAGAAACTTTGGACATGAGTTTCATGAAAATTGTTTCTTCACACCATTTTGAATATTAAACATTTCACAATCTGAATTTCTTTTGCAATGCTGTTTATATACAAAGGAAACTGATCATTTGATATGATTGATAAATATGATGCCTCTCACTAAAACTGTGTAGTACCTATAGTCATCTGCCTGATAAACATTTCATAATTGTGACTATTTTTGTTTATTAGTTTTGGCTTTTATCCATGAATTTTACAAATATTTTGATGATATTTGTAATTTGAAAAATACATGCAAGAAGTCAAGATAGGTAGTTATTTGTGTCTGGTGTTGATTATTTTCCTGTTGATATTGAACTGATCTTAGACTTTCTGTATAAAATGTTCTCTCTTTAAAAAGAATGGGCTGAGCGTGAGTTGGTTTGTACTTTATCAACTCTTTGCCCAGCTCTCAGTGAAGGATGAGAATCTGACCTCATCCTGACCTGATTGGTGTTCTGCTCAGAACAATTGTTTAAGGAACCTGTGTATAAAATGCCCTGGTTTTGTCTGGGATGGAGTTGATTTTCTTCCTAGTAGCTGGTGCAGCGCTGCATTTTGGATTTAGGACGAGAATAACACGGTGATGTTTGAGTTGTGAGCAGCGCTTACACCAAGTCTAGGACTTTTCAGCTTCTCATAAGGGCCTGGCCAGCAATTAGGCTGGGGGTGCACAAGAAGCTGTGAGGGGAGAAAGCCAGGACAGCTGATCCCAGCTGACCATCGGGATGGATATTCCACAGCATACGGTGTCATGCTGAACAAAAAAACTGGGAGGGAGCTGGCTGTGGGGGGTGTGTGGAAATCTGCTCATGGACTAGCTGGGCATCAGTCAGCAGGTGGTGAGCAATTGCACAACTTGCTTTGTATATTCTTTTAATATTATTATTATTGTTTTCTCTTTCTTTTTCTGACCTAATAAACTGTCTTTATCTCTACCCACTGGTTTTACCTTTTCTTCAATTCTCTCCCCTGTCCTACTGAGAGGGAGTGATCATATGACTGTGTGGTGTTTAGCTGCCTGCTGGGATAAACTGCAAAAACAGTTTAGGAGTTAAGGCTGATGCTAAGAATTTTTCAACGTATTAACTTGAACATAAAGCCAGTTTTCTGTCCTGAAGAATTAAGATCAGAAAGATACATCCATCTTGTACCTAGGCTAAGAGCTGTTTGTCTGCATAGGTCCTCTGTGAGCCAAAATGTCATTGTGAGAGGAGGAGCTCAAGTTTTTTGAATTTTCATGACTGTCCTTCTTACCCAATACCTACCTGCTCTAGGAAATGGGGGATGGAGTCAGACTGCAGGGGAAGTTAGCTGTGCAGTGGCACAGGAAAGATGTTTGTGTAAAGGAGGGACACTTCCACTTTCACTTTTACATGCAATTATTTTGACTTCCATTATTCTTTGGCCAGAGAGAAATGCCTTAGGTTCAAGATTGCCTTGTAATTGAGCAAAAAAACATGCAGCCAATAGGCCTGAATTTGTTGTGCAAATGAAGACACCAATCTGAATATCCACCATGAGCTGAGTGCTCCATCAAGCCTTAGAGAAAACTGGAAGCATCTCATTGACTCCC
>NW_027428457.1:0-17222 GCF_047830755.1 Zonotrichia albicollis
AATCTCAGGGGACTGAAGCTCTGAACCAAGTGGCTTCAGGCTATTCATCTGGAAAGCAGAGCCACTTAGACCTTTGTAAAGAAAATAATTTAGTAATCAGTGCAAGAGGCCAGTCTCTAAGCTAACCCATTTGGAAAAATTGCCAGTGCAGTAACTAGAGACATTTTATGACAATAATACTGATTATGTCCTTCCATTATTGCAAGAATTTCTTCTCCTCTACAACTTCAGGACTGAGTTGGTTTTGCACCAACTTCTATGATCCTGTGCATTAGAAATGGTTTTTAATTTGAGATTGGTGCTGCAGGGCTGGACATTGAGCTGCTGCAATACAGTGGAAGCACTGGGAGGTGAGGAAGACACTGCTGCCCTCCCAGCCCTGTCCATCCTCCCTCAGGACCCCGATCTCTGCTGTCCTGTACAAAGGGGGAGAAGGGGCAGTTTGGGGGTGTTTGTCTGCAGCCCCTGCCTGCCAGCCCACACAATGCCCAGCCCAGGCTCCAGGGGTCTCTGGTGTCCTACCCTGCTCTCCAGCTGTGCCAGTTCAGGGCATTCTCACCCAAACACACAAGGTTAGAACTCTCTTAGGCTGTACACTGTGTTCTGCTAATTAAATATATGTGGTGAGTCTTAGAACTTTAATCTAATCTCAGACTTCAGGCCCTTATCTTAGAGGTTTTCCTTATTCTCTGTGCAAATGAGAAGATGCTTGTGGTCCTGAGCACATTTAGCAGAGTTGTTTCTGTACCTTCCAGTCAGGAAGGATGTCCTGCAGTGCTGGAGTTCAGCCAAACACAAAAAATACTGATTCCATTTTGAAAAATCTTTCTGGCAAGCATAAAGTTTGGGGTGAAACACAGCATAAAATAAAGTGAAGGGGAGACTGGTCTGTAGATATAAGGTTAATGCAAGGTTTTGGATGTATAGTTTATAGTTTTGCTTTTATTTGGATTGCCCATGGTTTGCAAAATTTTGAAATCTTAAGGATTAGGGTAAAGGATCAGGTTCCTCTGTCTGGACTAGTGAGATATTCACTGCTCCCTATCAACAGTTACATGTCATTTAGGGAAAATTCCTGCAGAGGTTTGCTATCCTGGCTTTTTTGCTGTTGGCTGCTACATGGAAAAGATGTGGGGCTAAATTTCCCACCAAGTGGGAGGAGGGGGACAGGTTGTTATATGTCTCCATTTCAAACCCAAGCATCTCCAGGCACCACTTCCCCCAGCAGCTCACAGCAAGGCAGTCCAGACTCAGCACACAGATCAAATCCACTGTTTTGCCATCTTGGTTTCATGTGGTAAAGGTTACTGCCAAGTTCAATTAAATACATGGAAAAATAAAAGGAGGAGCAGAAGTGATGTGCCTTGAGGCACAGAAGCCTTTATGGTGCCTCTCACAGGCTCAATTACATTGCTGGCAACTATTTTCAGCACTGTTTTTTGAGCAATGTTAGTGAGGAGAGAGCAGAAAGAAAATAATTCGAAATTGATGTGCCCTAAGGGCTCATCTAGAAGATTTTCACTAGTTTCATAAACACTCTGTACACTTAACCTAAAAAAATATAGCAGAATTGTTTATCTCCTTTGCATAGTCTTGTCTTTCATCTTCTTGATTTTTCTTGTACTATCCTTGTCCCTTAAAATTGAGAGAAATGTATTGAAGTTTACGTACTATAAAATCAGTAGCTATTTGAAGGATGTTTTGAGCAGCACTTGAGCAGAAAGACAAGGTCTGCAGACAAGGTCAAGGCTCCAGGGATGTCTCACTGGTGATTGGAGCCTTGTGAAGTTTCAGACTGCTGCAGCACATCCTCCTCTGATGGGTGGGAATGATTTGTTGGGCTTTGACCAAAAATTAACAATAAAATAACTTCCTGGTGGGGAGACAGAAAGCTTTAACATCACCAAACTCGTGGATTTTAACAGTGAAGAACTGTACTTCTGGAGAGGGAAACTATTTCCACAAAAAACCCATGGTTGCTGTCCAGCAGTGAAAACACTGTGAAGAACAACACAAGCGGTGTCTGGGGGAGGCATTTTTCAGTGACAGCTGCAGAGGAATGGCTTTGTGCTTTTCTCAGGAGAGAAAACACCCGTGTGCTCCATGTGATGGTGTCCAGGACTCACTGCCTGCCCTGCTGAGCACCTGGTGGGGATGTCCTGCTGGCCCTGCTGTCTCTGGACCAGGAGCAGGAGAAGCCAGCTCCAGCTGGATTTTATACAGAGCCATTTGTTCCCAAAAGTGCCAGCAGATTTCAATGACTGCTGCAGTTGTCAACAAGTTCCCCCTGCATATTCTGTAATGATTAAGGTCCTTAGAGGTTTTGGACTGCTTATGTTTCTCGGCGTAGCTGCAGATTGTGAACATAAGGGTTGCATCCAGTGATTTAAATAATTAATTGAAAGGCAGAGGTTCCTTTCCTTCTGTGCACTTTGGGTAGGGACATTCCTGCTGATTCCACATTTGAAACACAGAATATTCTGAGTTGGAAGGGACCCCAGGGATCACTGAGTGAATGGGTGCACAGGGGTCAAACCCAGGCTCTGACCAAGTGAGCTGTGCCTCTGTCCTCTTGTGCAGGAAAGGACAGGTAGCTGGATGTGAACTGAAAACTTGTCACTTCTTGCCCTTGACACACACAGTTGCTCTCAGAAGCAGCTGGTGCCTTGCTGCTCCCAGCACCAGAGTGCTTTGTTTGATGACTTAATCAGCATGTTATTCCATTAGGTACCGTTTGTGGGTTCGAATGCAGATTTAGGACGATCGTTTTTGTAATTTAAAATAAAAAGGTAATTTCTTCAAATTCCAAACATGCCCATGGTGAGAGGGGCCATGTCCTGTTCCAGATTTGCTCTGAGGCCAGGGCCAAGCAGGCTGTGTGCTTGTCTGAGCAGTGCAGGGCAGTGGCTTTGCTGGTATTGCACCAAGGCATTCATGAAGGTACAGACTGATAGGAGGCCCAGTGTTTACAGAGCTTTATTTCTGAAAAAGAGAGAAAAGTGTGAGTCCTTCTGCTCCATTACAAAGACTGTTGCTTTTTATGCTGAACAGAGATGTGCTTGGTTTTTTTTGTTTCCCCTCTGGAATTAATTGAAACTCTTTAATGATGATTGAATTAAAAGCTTCTTCTCCATATATTTTATGATATTACAAGAAGCCTGATCTGGTACATTCCAGAAGAGACTTTTCATCCAAATTTACCTTCTGCTGTTCTTGGTTCTAGCTGATACTAGACACTTCAACAGATCCAGTATATTCAGGTTTTTTGGAAAATATAGAAAGGTACATTTCACATTATTGACCTTTGATTTGGCAGTGGATGTGGGTTAGGCTACATCTTACATTTTCTTTTGAAAGGGATTACAACTTTTTCTTTTTTGCAAAAATTCAGTTGCAGCAAAGTGAAGGCCAGCTTTTCATGGGACCTGACCTTTTATTGCTTGGGCTTCCTTCTCACCTTGTTCTGAGTGGTTTTTATGGCCACAATTTCACTGTGTTTAGAGTGCATGGGACCAAACCCAGACTATTATGATCATGCTGAAGACCTTGAGAGCAAGCTTGCTTTGCAGGAGACTCAGGAGTGTTAACAGTTGGTTTCCAATCCTGCATGTACAGTTTAAGTATTAATTTAGCTGGTGCACTGCCCTAAAGCTGCAGCATTAATCAGGAGTTAATCAGTAATCCTGTCTTTCACAAACTTTTGTAAGTTTACAGAATTAGAGCTTTCTCTGGCAAAGAAATTTCTTGATCTTGTTAACAAGGAAAACCAGAAGCTTAAAGCTGACAAAAACACAGTGCTGTTGCTTGGATTTTGATTTTATTTTGAATTTCTGTTGTCTGATCATAGCATGCTTCCTCAGTTTGCAGGCAAGGACATGAATGAATTTCATCCACAGCCCCAGGTTTGCCCCAGCCTCTGCTGGGGACAATGGGTGTTCTCAGACAGTCATGTTCCTTATCGCCTTCCTTTTCTCCCTAGTGTCTTCCTAACTAGAAGTGCCCAATTGCCTCTTAATTGGCTTCTTTCTTTTAATTGACCATCTCTCCTTCTGGATGGCAGCAGTGCTGACCTGCTTTCTCTGCTGGAGATGCACGTTGTTGTAGCTTGAGACAAGCTGTTAAAAAGAAAAAAAGAGAAAAAGAAATTCGAATTTATCTGGCTTGTGGGTAAGCAGGATCTTAAATGCTGCAATTTGCTTCACAACTCCCTTTAATGAGCGGGAGGGGGCACCTAGCTGTTTTCTTTAGCTTAGGACATCGAATCTATCCCATATGGACAGGAATGTAAGTATTTTTTCCTAATGTCTATTTTTTGTGCTGATTTTTACACATCCTGGGCAGGTCAATCAGTAATTTTGAGTGCAGTGTGTGATTATCACATATCAGAGGTCACCTGAGGCTGTGTTTTGAGCTGAAGACAGGGTGTGCTCGCTGTACCTTGAGAGATATTCCTTTCAGCTCACTGCTCAGCAGACCTTTCCAGAGGCTCTTCCTGGTTTATTTTATTCTTGGCTTCTCCTGACACCCACAATGGCTGCAGGAAGATGGGTGATCTGCATTGCATAAGAGCTGTCAGCAAGCAGGGCTGCCTCCCCTCCCTGTGCCCACCCTGCAGGACCCTCACCAGATCCATTCCAGGGATGGGAATGACTCAGTGCTCTGAAAACTTGTGGGGGATTCTTCCCTGAGGGCAGCAATGGATTAATGTCAGCCAAAACCAAAAAGCTTCTGCTCCTGAGAGTTATTTCTGTCCATTTGGCAGTGTGCTCTCTCCCTCAGTTAAACACCACAGAGCCCTGGGGTTCCAGCAGAGCTGGCGCTGCTCAGACCAGGTATGGAATAAAAGCTGCTGGGTTAAAGAGGATGTGTGACCACACACAAGGACTTAGGTGCTTAGGGAGATGACTGCTGCAGTCCATTCTTAAATACACTGATTTTATAACTGGTACTTGGAGCAGCCTGGAGAGGCTGGCAGCATTATTGTCCCTGTCTAACCTCTGGCTGGGTTTAAGATACACTGAATTCACACCTTGCCGTTCTGCGTGGCAGCAGGAGACATCAGGAGATCCTGCTTGATGCCAAAGCAGCTGATAGATTCAAGAGAAATGACATTAGAAAGCAGCTTGCTATTATAATAGGAAAGTAGTAAAGGCCCTATCTTCAGACCTCGTACAATGTCCTTGGGTTGGCATTGTGGAGGTGTGAGGTGACATCTGCAGGGATTTCACACAGTGATTTTGGCTTTGGATTGCTGATGGCCCCAGACCAGGTCGAGCATATTGTCACTGTGGCCTGGGCAGTGGCTCAGGGGCCATCCAGAGCAGAGATTTGGCTGAAATTGTGCAGATAAAATAGCACTATTTATGTAACTATCCATCACCCAGCACAATTCTTTGCCTCGCTATCACGCCAGTGAGGTTTTCTTATCACAATCCTTGTTGCCATTGTTGTGTTGTGTAGGAATTAAGATAGGACTCCTGAACTAGGGATAGACAACTTCCTACAGCATTTGCCATGGCAACACCTGTACTGGAATAAAGAGTGCTCAGTACTTAAGATTGTGTTTAATATCCTGCTCAGTGACCTTTTTAAGAGAGCTGGAAGTGCTAATGGCAGGGTAGTCTGTGAAAGGATATGTGCTTCTAATCAGCTTCCCAATGGTAAGATAATAAAAGCAATAATCCTTTCAGGATTCTGCTTCTGTGATCTCTATCTCTATTTTCCAAGGTCACTGAAGGAGTAAGTAGAAGGGAAGATAAGGGAAGATAAGCTTCCAAGGAGAGGAGCTGTAGAGAAGTGAAAAACATCACACCCACCAGATTGTTCTGCCTCCAGCTCACAGTGAGGCAGTCACACCATGCAGGGAACAGACCCAGTGGTTTCACAGGGCACAGCAAATTTCCAGTGCAGAATGAACTTCAGCTTGTGGTCCCAAGCACTATTTGATACTTTTAGACTGAGAATTTGGACTTTTAAACAAACTATTTGGCTTGATAGAAGGGAGGAAATTATTTTTATAGCTGATGCCTCTGCTTTGGTTTGGCTTCAGTGATCTTTTTAAGTTTCTTTAAAACTTCTACAGAAAACATGCCACTTGCCCCGAAAAATATCATCTGCTGCAGGTAAAAAACCCTATCAACCATTCTTGGTGAATTTTTTTAACGTAATAGGTAGGATACAATAGCAAAAAAGGTGTCATTTAAATATCCAAAGTTGTTTCTGTTCTCATCTGTGGTGAGCTCTACCTCTCA
Organism: Zonotrichia albicollis; assembly: GCF_047830755.1. Taxonomy (NCBI): domain Eukaryota; kingdom Metazoa; phylum Chordata; class Aves; order Passeriformes; family Passerellidae; genus Zonotrichia; species Zonotrichia albicollis. The sequence continues at coordinate 6,252 of NW_027428457.1, forward strand.
GTAGCAGCCATCCATTTTCCCTTGACTTCTTTAGGCTCTGTGTACAAGAACCCACTCAGGCTCCTTCCAGTGGTGCCCAGTGACAGGACAAGGGCACTGGGCACAAACTGACACAGGGAGATCCATCAGAACAGCAGGAAAAGTTCTGTGAGGGTGACAAAGCCTGGGGCAGGCTGCCCAGAGAGATGGTGGAGTCTGCTTCTGAGAGACCCAAACCTGCCAGGATGCATTCCTGTGACACCTGCGCTGTGTGAACCAGCCTGAGCAGGGAGCTTGGACTGGATAAACTCCAGAGGTCCCTTCCAACAGCAGCCACTCTGTCATTTGGTGAGCAAGCAGCAAATTTCATTCTCCTGCATAAAAAACATGCTGCATTTTTGTCCAGGCCTTGATTTTTCTTTCTTTAATGTTGGTATAAGTAGAACAAGCAAGGAACACTAAATAATTATTTACTGTAGGTGTTTTGGTTGGTGAAAAAATGCAGCAAAGTCCCAGTTTGTAGTACTGGGTTTATTTTGGTTGCCAGAGCCCAGCACTGCCTTTCCAGCAGAATTTTTGTCCACAATGTTCTGTTCCTCACCCAGGTGATGTGGGCTCTGCAGCAGCAATGCCTGGCTGGTGGAAGGGCTGCCTGTGATGGGCAGGGTGTGCAGGAGGCAGCCTTGCTCCCCACGTGCTGGGTGGGTGCACAGGAGATGCAGACATGGGGATTGTGGGCACCAGGATGGAACACTGCTTTCACATGCCAGAAGGAGCCTTGGCATCTAATTGGAACTTGTCACACCAAATCAACCACAAAATTTAATCCCTTATGATTCCAATCTTTTTCTTTGATTTGCTGGCCATGTATTTTTTCTCTCTAGAGCATTACTGTCTGTGTTGAAGCCTGGTTTTATTGCATACTGGGGCACAGTAATGATTTTTTTTTTGGTGTACCATGCTGTGAACATCCAAGCCAAATTGTTGACAGTCTTAATGTGTTTTGGAGCAAATGCATTTCCTGAGGAACAATGTGTTCCACCTTATCCTTCAGTTAATACATCAACTCTTCTGCCTCAGGCAGAGATAGTTAGGCTCATGTCTCTTGGTTGTTGCTTTTAATTTGAATTCAGTTATGGACGTTGAAGAAACTGCCTCAGACATTACAATTGCTTTAAATTCACAACAGAAATGGTCCATGAGCCATCAGACTGTTTTCAGACATTCACACTGAGTGCTGAGATTCAGGCATCAAGCTTAGGCTGTGCCAGGCAGCTGCAGGGTGATCACAGACAGTGATATTCAGGTTGCATTGTAGTTGAATAAGATGGGTCGAGCTCCTCTGCTCAATTAACTGCTGAGCATTTAGTTGCTCTTAAAAGGAAGGGTCCTCTTCAGGTTCCCCCACCCTGCCTTAACTCATGGCTCTATGATCCCACCACTCCTCTTGCATTAATTTTTGCCTTCACTGAATCCATTAGTGACTATTTCAACTTATTAATTAGCTGGGATATTCCCCAGCTGAGAAAAAACAATAAAATAAAGACAGGAAAAAAGCAAAAAGGCTAGTGAGCTGATACAGCTCATTCCAAAGTGCTGAATTTCAGGCATGATGAATTTCCAGTCCAAAACATGCCCAAAATCGTGTTTTCCCTCGGGTGTCTGATGGCACAGCACCAAAGCATGAAAGTTCTGTGAAATAGTCATGACTGTCTTAATTTCACCATCTCCTCTGTCTTTCTGTTACTGCTTCTAGTCTGACCAGCAGAGTGATTCCCAAAGAGTTCCAGTTTGATGGAAAGGTGTGCTTTGCTCTCGTGGCTGAGCTAAAAGAGTGAAAACCTTGAGTGTGTTCAGTCCAGGCTTTCTGGAGAGAGAATCCAGGATGAGCCCAGCTGGGGCATTGTGTCTGCTCTATTGCTTCTCCCAGGTTTTATTTCCAAGATATCAGGCCTTGATTTATCTGCTTTTAAAGTGAACATAAGTGTGTTTACATGTTGTACAGATACTGTGTGTCTGAAAAGCTGCTTGAGAGCCTGAGATAATAGAGAAGCTGGGTAATGAAGGAGCCATGCTAAATTAGCTGTTAGGCTTTCTGTAAGAGTTTTCCTTTGAATATACCCATATATTGGTGTTATAAAGACACTTTGAGATATAGTCAGGTAGATTAGTTCACCTGAAGAAAGAACATATCTAAAATTTATTCCCATTTCTCTCTGTATCTAACACAAGCTGATTTCTAAGATGCAAAGCCAGGTTGTGGTGTTCTTCACTTTGCTCTTTCTTTCCCATCCAATTTGACAGCTTGCATGGCTCCTGCCACTGCCCAGGTATGGATGGGGGAAGTTGGCTGTGTTGGTCACAGGACACCTTCAAGCCTGGCTTAAAGCAAGATTTGCTGAGGATTTTCTGGGGAGGTTTCTCCACCACGACCCGGCACTTGCTGTGCAGCTCACCAGAGCTGCCCTGGCCCTGTTGGATGGGTCCTGGGGCTGCTGAAAATCCATCAGTGTCATCAGGATGTGAAGCTGAGCTGATTAGTCATGCTGATTTACAGCAGTGACTAATGGTTGGTGAACTTCTGGGTGCAATCTGAATTTTGGGCAAAGCTGCTTGCTCTGTGGCACTTCCCTGGTTTTGCATATGATTGAAAGAGAGTGGCCTTTCATCTGTAGGTGAAGCAATTTTGGCTGCCCTCTGACAGCTTCTCACAAGGATACTGGGACTTGAGACAAACATGAATCAATTGGCTTCTGAGAAAAATTCTGAGAACTGGCTCTCTGCCACTCTGCCTGGAAATGGGACAAAAGTAATATCATTGCTCCATTCTCTTTCACTTTGCTGAAATTTTTTCTGGCCAAAATCCTCAGGCTAGAAAAACAGTCCACAAAACCAAAGGGAAAAAAACCCTCAGCAATATGGTTTTGTTGTCAAAAGTGACAGGATTCAGGGTGACTGAAAAAAACCCTGAGTACTTGGCTTCCCTTGGAGAGCTGAAGCAGAGGAATATGGAGTGAACAGTCAAGTGCTAATCTGTGAGGAGCAAGTGGTGTGAATTTTGCCTCGGGAGGAGCTGGTGGTGGGCTGGGGATCTGGAGCTGCACACACCCAGCAGCTTCACTCCCCAGCACTCCCCCAGAACCTCCCAACCTGAAACCTGGGCTGCAGGGAAGGTGCTGCTTCAAAGATGTGGTTTCAGGTTATTTAATCTGTGAAAATTTAGTGTGTGAAAGAGAGGAAGGGGTCAGGGTGGGTGAGGATGAAGCAGTTTGGGGAACTCTCCCCAGTGGTTGAGGGTTGGGAGAGGTGGGCATGTGGGGAGCAGAGGTGATTGTTTGACAAAGTGGAAAATAATTTATTTTAATGATACAAACACACTTTTAAAAAGTTTTAACAAGTTCTCAGAATCAAATTAAGGGAGTTTGTGCAGTCAGCAGTGGGGCAGAGCCCACCTGGAACTGGTGTGACACATGGAGCACTGTCACCTGCTGTGACATTCCCCTCTGGAGTTAACCTCTGGCTGCTGAAAGTCTGTGCTTCTTTCAGCACCTTAAATTTTATCTAATATATTGAATATTATGGACTAATATGTTCATATTTAATAACATTTTTGAGCACACAGAACCAGGCTTGTTTCAGTGTTATCACTAGAATGTAAAAATGCATTTTTCAGGGTCTTTTATACTCAATAGCACGTTTTTATTTTTCCATTCGTGTTTAATTAATTTTGGATTAAAAGGATACCTCTAGAATTAAGTATGCTCATGCCAGTTTAAAATCACTTATTAATATTAATAATATATTTGGACCTTGAAAAGAGATTAAATGTTATTGTATTATTTACTTTAAGGCAGCTTAAAAAATGTTAATTGTGAGAAAATCCTGCCTCGAGTAACTAAGGCTATAATTCTAAATGAAACTGATTTAGCTGATCTCATAAATAATTAGTGAAATTGTAAATCAGAGAGATGCTGATTTATTAGCATCTGGTTTTAGATTGTGAATGTAAGAAAATATGAATGGGAAGAGGATGCTGGAAGTGTATCTGTTGGAAAGTAATTATTAGAGAGAGTAAAAGTAATTTATTCAAGATTTAAGATGTCCTTAGCTGACATTATTCAATTTTTTCCCACAGTGAAACAGTGCTAGGGAAAGATTTCCATTGTTATAAAATGAAAGTGGGGGTCATCAAAACTGCTTTGAGGGCCATGAATTTATTGAATGAACTTAGATGAATCAGTAACTTGTATTGAATAAGAAAAAATGAATTTATTGATTATTCTCTGGATAATCTCTCTATACAGTTTTTTCATCTGGGGTTTTGGGGATTGCATCATAGAATTGGTGAGAGCAAGATGAGGTAAATGAATTGAAACACAGCAAAAACTGAAGGAAAAGCTTGTCCCACCCACTGCAGGGAAGAAACTTCACACCAGTACTAATTTCTCTTAGGTTGGTATCTCAAATACAGCACACACTGTGGTTTGCAGCTGCTTGGTGTGAGCTGTTGGATGCTGTCACTCTTCTTCCACATGCAGGGTTTTCTCCATGGTGTTTGTGGGCAGCTGGGTATTGTATTTGCTGGGAATGTCCCAACAAAGGAGGGAATGATGAATCTGACTCCATGTTCTCAGAAGGCTAATTTATTACTTTATTATACTATATTATATTAAAGAATTGTTTACTATACTAAAGAATACAGAAAATACTTACTGAATACTAAAAAGATAATGATGAAAACTTGTGGCTCTTTTCAGAGTCCCAACACAGCTTGGCACTGATTGGCTAAAGAGTGAAAACAACTCACAGCAGAATCCAATGGAACAATCACCTGTGGGTAAACAATCTCCAAACACATTCCACATGAGCACAACACAGGAGAAGCAAATGAGATAAGAATTGTTTTCCTTTTCTCTGAGGCTTCTTGGCCTCCCAGGAGAAAAATCCTGGGCAAAGAGATTTTATCAGAGAATGTGAATGCCACAGATGGTGATGTGGCTTCTGATGCTCACTTTTAATCCTGAAAATGCATGAGGTGCTTCCTTCATCTCCCTCTTCTGTGTGCCAGAGTTACCTCAAGGCCAAGAGCTCTCTCTGTCCTTGGCTCCTGGACCCTTTGTTGTGTTTTCTCTCCCCTGTCCAGCTGCAGAGGGAGAGATGGAGAAGCTCTGGAGGATATCTGGCATCCAGCCAGGGCCAAACCACTGCAGCTTGATCTGTGAAGGGCAGGAATGACAGGGTCCATGGCATTGTGTGCCTGGCAGGGGTCACTTTGTGCTACAGAAATGTCTGGGAATCTGACACAAAACACCAGAAGAAATCCCATTGCTATAATAATTTTTTTAAGTGTTGGATCTGCAAGAGACTCCCTGCAAACCAGCACCTCTGCTGTTTTCACAGTGCTTCTTTCTCACACATTGCTGTGCCCTAGAGAGCAGAGAAGGATGTTGCTCTCATCTGTTTGCAAACTTCATTCTCATTCCTAGCAGTGGGTGGATCCCCATGTATTTCATGGGGTTCTCCCTACCCTCTTGCACCCCTAAAAGGTTTAATCCCCACAGTGATTGTTCTGTTCTCTGAGCTGCCTTTTGGTGAGCAAGCAGAGGCTGTGTGCATGTGGAAGAACTGAGGTTTAGGTGCCAAAAGAGACTTTGGGCAGGCTGAGTCTCTGAGCCCAAGCTGGAGGTGAGGGATTGCAGGGTGCTGAGCTGAGAGCTCAGTAATGCATCCTGAAAGTCCTTGGAAAAAAGTGTCAGAGACACCATTGACTTAAGATCTGTGGGAAGCTGTTTTTAGCTCTTGCTCATGATGTTGGCATAAGCTACAGATGGCTGAGTTTTTTGTCCTCTGCTTTGTATCTGGTATGCAATGAATACTTTGCTCAGCCTGTAGTGAGACAGTGCTGTCACTGCAATGATTCATCACCTCACTATTGTTCTCTACATGATTTGTCAACCCAAACCCAACTTTAAGAAAATGCCCAGTAGGTTTACAGGATGGGAAAAACACTCAGTAAAGAAATGAGCTCAGCAGATAATTAGAGACTGTGCTCGTGGCTAATAAATTATGGAAATGGCCAGTTCAGTAAATATATGGGGCTAAAATTCAGAAGTACTGAAAGGTAAATTAACAAATAGCAATGGTCTAACCATTCAATTTGCCCCAGTGTAGCCCCTGAATCTGTGAGCAAATGTTTATGAGCAGAATTAGCCCGTTTGGCTATGCAGTCTATGCACTGTGTACTTGCTTCCATTTGCAGTAAATTTGCACAAACCCTCTGTATTACAGCATTATACACACAAATAAATCCACGCCCTGGGTCTGCGGGGTGTTTGGTGTGCAGAGGCCAAACTTCAGACTAGTTCTTGATGAGATGACCCAACAAGGGAACTGCAAAGCTGTGCTCAAGTTCTACAGTTGTGGTTTTGAAGAGCAAAGTCCCAGCTCTCTCCTTCTCTATTTACTTTTTCAGTACCCTCATTGAAAAACTAGGAATATTTGGAAAAACTAAGACTGAGCTTGCTTCCTTCTTTAAGGGTTCTCTTTATTTCATTGGCCCTTTTAAGAGTAACTAAATGCATCATAATATACTTTCAATAGCCCTCTGACAGAAATCTTTCTTTTGCCCTTCTTGCAATGTAGGTGGCCTTTATCATGTGTTTCAACACACTCAAGGAAGAAAATATTCACAAAGTTTCAGAAATTGGAAGCAATGTGGGTTTTTATTTTGCTGCTTCCTTCCTGCTCCCATCCCATCTATCTGAAAATCAAGAGATGAAAAAAACCCACACTTTCCAATTTCAGACATTTATTTTGTAGCTACCAGAAAAGGGACCCTGCCAGGTCATGATTTTCTTCATGTGATTCACACAAGTCAGTTTCCCTGGCTGAGTGTTGTCGAGGATGATCTCTCTGTAGCAGAGAAACCTCAATTATTGCTTTCAGCAGAGGTTAACCGAGTTGCCATCTCGAGCAGCTTGGAGGCAGAAAACTGTGGTGAGCGGAGCCGAGCATCCCACGCGGGGCTCTGGCCCTGGGCGCGCACACGCTGCGAGCTGTGCTCTCCATGCTCCAGGGAATACTCGGTTAAGAAACACTTCTCTTTGTACAAAAACTTTGTGGGTGATACGTGCCAGAATGACACATGGATTGTCACATTTTGGGGGCTCTGGTGTGTTCTGTGTGCCAGGGAAAGCATCGCTTACAGGCGCAGTGACAGCCTGTGCACCTTGGGAAGCAGCGTGTGTAATCCCGGTGCCACCACAGAATCTGTGCGAGTTAAATAAACTTCTGGGAAGTTCAGAGGACTCTCAGTTGAACCATAACTAACGGCAACACACTGAAAAAATAAATTATCAGGTAATTATTAGAGAACAATAACATTGTTAGGCTGATTGGGCTATGCACCAAAGGGCTGTCAATCATGGTTGTTATGAAAAGCAGAGCATTTAGAGGCTGTCAATCACACCTGTTTGTAAAAGCCAGAGGACTTCAGAAATTGTTAAGCCTGAATTTACCAACTGCAGGAATAACAAAAGCAGCCGAGTCTCACGCAAGCCGATATTACAGTTTGTGTAGAAGCTCTTGCGTAACTTTGTGCCTTTATTCATCTGAAAATATCTCATAGCACTGGCAATTTGTAATGGTTTCTTTTTTCTGCTAGCTCCTTTATAGCACTGATTTTTAAATTTTTTTAAAGGCTGCTTAAGTGTGTCAAATCTCATAACAAAAATTGACTTTTGCTACATTCCTTTGCTGTGAAGCAAAAATGTCTGAGTTAATATCCAAATAGCAGGGAGCTGGTGCTGGAGCCTTTCAGCTTCTTGAGGTTCACACATTACTGCATATCCAAAACACTGTAGCAAATACCAGCTGGAGATTTTAAAAGGATTCTGGAAATCCTTAACATGGAGGTGCTCACCCATAAATGTTGTGGGAAATTACCTGACAAAGACCTGTAGAACATTTACTTTTGAAAAAAGTGTGGAATGTACATACTCATCTGATTTAAACCAAAAGTAGAAATTAGTTGTGTATGTGTGTGTGCATATTGTCCTTCCCTTCCCTTCCCTTCCCTTCCCTTCCCTTCCCTTCCCTTCCCTTCCCTTCCCTTCCCTTCCCTTCCCTTCCCTTCCCTTCCCTTCCCTTCCCTTCCCTTCCCTTCCCTTCCCTTCCCTTCCCTTCCCTTCCCTTCCCTTCCCTTCCCTTCCCTCCTCCCTCCTCCCCTCCCCTCCCCTCCCCTCCCCTCCCCTCCCCTCCCCTCCCCTCCCCTCCCCTCCCCTCCCCTCCCCTCCCCTCCCCTCCCCTCCCCTCCCCTTCCCTTCCCTTCCCTTCCCTTCCCTTCCCTTCCCTTCCCTTCCCTTCCCTTCCCTTCCCTTCCCTTCCCTTCCCTTCCCTTCCCTTCCCTTCCCTTCCCTTCCCTTCCCTTCCCTTCCCTTCCCTTCCCTTCCCTTCCCTTCCCTTCCCTTCCCTTCCCTTCCCTTCCCTTCCCTTCCCTTCCCTTCCCTTCCTTTCCCTTTTTAAACTCAAATTGTGGAGTTTTTGGGAGGAAATATCTTTCTGAAGATACATTTCTGCATTTGAAAAGCTGTACTGTTCCTCACCCCACTGTGCCCTGGATTTGTAACTCATCTCATTTCATAACCAGGGCCAGGTGCAAGCATGTCTGTGTGTTCAGTGTTTACAACACTGCTTGAAAACCTGTTTCTTACTGAATAAATCATGGGTTGCTATTGCCATGAAAGGTTTCCATCAAGGAATCAGTGTAGTTTGGGTTTATCTCAGAACCCCCAGGGCTTTCAGCAGGTTTCTTGCTGCTCTGGGCCCTGCGGGAGCCCCAGCGTGAATAATTGTGGCATTAAGCACTACCTAGGCATGAAGGTTTTTATTTATTTTTTCTCATATTGGGAGCTTCATGTTACCAGACCCAGCATCAGGAGCTGGGTGCTAATACCCTTCACTCTTGCCAGGAGTTATTATTGCAATTTTTACCTTGGTTTCCTGTATTGGGCACTTTATTAATCCTGGAGGGAGGGAAGGACGAGAAGTCCCTGCTCATGGGTTCGCTGTCTTAACCAGATGTAGAAAGGAAAGGAAGAGAGGAAAATCTGCCCAAAGCCATCTGGTGAGCTGATGGCAGCCCCAGAGGCAGGAACTCCAATTCTGCAACACTCAGAGGAGTTCCTGAGGTGGACATGGCCTCACCGCCTTCCCAGAGCAATGGAAGCTCCTCAGAGCATCATCCTGCCAAGGCAGGAGCTGCACTCACACAATGGGTAGTTAATTCAGTGAGTTATTAATGCAAATGTTAATAATTGAGCTCAAGTGGTTAATGAGTTTCTAGAGAAAAGATCAAATTATACTCTTCAGATGCGGAGTTAGAATTTTGCCTAATTAGAAGAAATATGTTTTTCCCGTGAGGGGCAGTTGCTGAAGTGACAGTTTGGAGTCTGTTGTGACAGCATTTGCAGAGATGGGTTCCAGCCAAAGAACAGAGCTTTTTTAGTATCTCTGATAGCATAGTAGTTTCTTTTGGAGGCATAATTATGTTGCATTCTTTGCAGAGTTCATTAGGGAAAGAAAAACAAAGAACTTGTGTTCCATGTGGTTGATGTTCACACATTTTTATCTTGGTGTGATAGAAGGAGCTGTTGGATCCTGAGAGTAACATGGTGTCTCTCTCTTTCCCTGCTAGCCTAATAACTCAACCAGTGCTAGATGCAAACAGCTCTTCTAGCCCACAGCTGTTTTTTCAGGAGTCCATCTTTTTTTTTTTTTTTTTCCTGAGTGAAATCTCAGAATGTGTAAAAATGTTTGAAAGCTTATGTAAACTAGAAAGAAGTTTGTGGAACTATTCCCAAGCAGCTACAGTAATAATTATTTCCTTCCTTCCATCTTAGCATTTGCAAGCAAATGTGGTGAGCAAATCTGTGAGTGAAATGCTGGAGGGTGCTGGCAGCCCTAAAACACAGCCTGTGCCAGGGGAAAGGGATGTACAAGAGCTGCTCCTTTTCTGACTCCTGTTTTATGAAATCTTCTGAACCTGGGACATTTACTGCAGGGATTTTATGAGGAAATTTCTTAGAAAGCCCAGCCAAACCTTCCTGCAGCTCTCTGTTGGTTTATTCACACTTGCAGAAGCCTTTTCCTCTGCCTAGGGCAAAAAGAAACTCTTCCTGCTGCAGAGGCTGGAGAACTCACCAAAACTAGGTACAGCCCTCCAAATTTTGTGGAGAAACATAATATGGGTTTAGTCACTTGAAGGGCTGCTCCAACCCTTTCAGGCAATTTGCAGCATCCTCTCTGCCACTGAGGAAACTTCTGCAGCATGTGGGAACACACAGTGGAAATATTCCCTTGTTAAGTGTATTTTCTGTCTGTAACTCTAAGCTATGAGCTGTGAAGATAAATTATAGCAGCTGTGCCACATTTGTTTTGGAAAGAACCTGGTGTTACCCCAGGATACAGCTGTCACTGGGAAAAGGAAGGGTGGAAGTTACTTTTTAAAAGTCATGTAGGAAAATGGTGCTCAGCCTTGAATTCTTCCCAGACCTTTTCCAGTGGAAAGGTCCTTACACAAATAACAGGAATTTGAGGCAGACATTGTGATAAGAAAAATGACCCAAACCCAGAAGCCTGCTGTTATTCCTTTTTTTTCTTTTTTTGCCCTTAAATTTTTTAAGAATAGTAAATTATTACTGACTTATTTATTAATGACAAGTAAATTTAGATCAAAATCATGCATGGATTTTATATATATATATTGGTGCAAATATATTTACATACATGTACAGAAAACTTATTACCTTTCAGCCTGAGCCTGGATGGTGATAAATTGGGAAGAAATCTTAGTTTGACGTGGCAAAGTGTTCTGGTAGGGCAGGCAGGCTCTGTTCTTAGATCACAAAGCACAGTGCAGAGCTTGGTACTCTGTGAAAAACCTCAAAAGCACCAAAGGGAAAAAAAAAACAACTGCCAACAAACCAACTCATA
>NW_027428458.1:0-5000 GCF_047830755.1 Zonotrichia albicollis
TCCCGGGCGCCGGGGTAGACCTGGTGTCCCGGGCGCCGGGGTAGACCTGGTGTCCCGGGCGCCGGGGTTGACCTGGTGTCCCAGGGACCGGGGTAGACCTGGTGTCCCGCCAGATCCGGAGAAGACCTGGTGTCCCCGGCCCGAGAGCCAGCAGACCTGGTGTCCCCGGACCGAGACGGGGTAGACCTGGTGTCCCCGGCCCGAGACGGGGTAGACCTGGTGTCTGCGGCACAAGACGGGGTAGACCTGGTGTCTCCGGCCAGAAGCGGGGTAGACCTGTTGTCCTAGAGCCCCGGGTAGACCTGGTGTCCCGGGCTCCGGGGTAGACCTGGTGTCCCGGGCTCCGGGGTAGACCTGGTGTCCCAGGGGCCGGGGTAGACCTGGTGTCCCGGGCTCCGGGGTAGACCTGGTGTCCCGGGCGCCGGGGTAGACCTGGTGTCCCGGGCTCCGGGGTAGACCTGGTGTCTTCGGCACAAGACGGGGTAGACCTGGTGTCCCAGGGGCCAGAAGCGGGGTAGACCTGTTGTCCTAGAGCCCTGGGTAGACCTGGTATCCCGGGCGCCGGGGTAGACCTGTTGTCCTAGAGCCCTGGGTAGACCTGGTGTCCCGGGCGCCGGGGTAGACCTGTTGTCCTAGAGCGCTGGGTAGACCTGGTGTCCCGGGGACCGGGGTAGACCTGGTGTCCCGGGCTCCGGGGTAGACCTGGTGTCCCAGGCGCCGGGGTAGACCTGGTGTCCCAGGGGCCGGGGTAGACCTGGTGTCCCGGGGGCCGGGGTAGACCTGGTGTCCCAGGGGCCGGGGTAGACCTGGTGTCCCGGGCTCGGGGGTAGACCTGGTGTCCCGGGGGCCGGGGTAGACCTGGTGTCCCGGGCTGCGGGGTAGACCTGGTGTCCTCGAGCGCCGGGTAGACCTGGTGTCCCAGGGACCGGGGTAGACCTGGTGTCCCGGGCTCCGGGGTAGACCTGGTGTCCCGGGCGCCGGGGTAGACCCGGTGTCCTCGAGCGCCGGGTAGACCAGTTGTCCCGGGACTCGGGGTAGACCTGCTGTCCCGTTCCCCGGGGTAGACCTGGTGTCCCAGGGCCTACCCCGGGGCCCGGGACACCAGGTCTACCCATGGTCCCAGGACACCAGGTCTACCCCGGGGAACGGGACACCAGGTCTACCCCGGGCCCTGGGACACCAGGTCTACCCATGGTCCTGGGACACCAGGTCTACCCCGGGGCCCGCGACACCAGGTCTACCCATGGTCCCAGGACACCAGGTCTACCCCGGGGAACGGGACACCAGGTCTACCCCGGGCCCTGGGACACCAGGTCTACCCCGGGGCCCGCGACACCTGGTCTACCCAGTGCTCTAGGACAACAGGTCTACCCCGGGGCCCGCGACACCAGGTCTACCCAGGGCCCTCGGACACCAGGTCTACCCCGGGGAACGGGACACCAGGTCTACCCCGGGCCCCGGGACACCAGGTCTACCCAGGGCCCTCGGACACCAGGTCTACCCCGGGGAACGGGACACCAGGTCTACCCCGGGCCCTGGGACAACAGGTCTACCCCGGGGCCCTCTGACACCAGGTCTACCCCGGGGAACGGGACACCAGGTCTACCCCGGGGCCCGGGACACCAGGTCTACCCCGGGGAACGGGACACCAGGTCTACCCAGGGCCCTCGGACACCAGGTCTACCCCGGGGAACGGGACACCAGGTCTACCCCGGGCCCTGGGACAACAGGTCTACCCCGGGGCCCTCTGACACCAGGTCTACCCCGGGGAACGGGACACCAGGTCTACCCCGGGGCCCGGGACACCAGGTCTACCCCGGGGAACGGGACACCAGGTCTACCCCGGGGAACGGGACACCAGGTCTACCCATGGTCCCAGGACACCAGGTCTACCCCGTGGAACGGGACACCAGGTCTACCCCGGGCCCTGGGACACCAGGTCTACCCCGGGCCCCGGGACACCAGGTCTACCCCGGGCCCTGGGACACCAGGTCTACCCAGGGCCCTCGGACACCAGGTCTACCCAGGGCCCTCGGACACCAGGTCTACCCTGGCGCCCGGGACACCAGGTCTACCCCGGGCCCTGGGACAACAGGTCTACCCCGGGGCCCTCTGACACCAGGTCTACCCCGGGGAACGGGACACCAGGTCTACCCCGGGGAACGGGACACCAGGTCTACCCAGGGCCCTCGGACACCAGGTCTACCCCGGGGAACGGGACACCAGGTCTACCCCGGGCCCTGGGACAACAGGTCTACCCCGGGGCCCTCTGACACCAGGTCTACCCCGGGGCCCTCTGACACCAGGTCTACCCCGGGGAACGGGACACCAGGTCTACCCCGGGGCCCGGGACACCAGGTCTACCCCGGGGCCCTCTGACACCAGGTCTACCCCGGGGAACGGGACACCAGGTCTACCCCGGGGCCCGGGACACCAGGTCTACCCCGGGGAACGGGACACCAGGTCTACCCATGGTCCCAGGACACCAGGTCTACCCCGGGGAACGGGACACCAGGTCTACCCCGGGCCCTGGGACACCAGGTCTACCCCGGGCCCCGGGACACCAGGTCTACCCCGGGCCCTGGGACCCCAGGTCTACCCAGGGCCCTCGGACACCAGGTCTACCCAGGGCCCTCGGACACCAGGTCTACCCTGGCGCCCGGGACACCAGGTCTACCCCGGGCCCTGGGACAACAGGTCTACCCCGGGGCCCTCTGACACCAGGTCTACCCCGGGGAACGGGACACCAGGTCTACCCCGGGGCCCGGGACACCAGGTCTACCCCGGGGAACGGGACACCAGGTCTACCCAGGGCCCTCGGACACCAGGTCTACCCCGGGGAACGGGACACCAGGTCTACCCCGGGCCCTGGGACAACAGGTCTACCCCGGGGCCCTCTGACACCAGGTCTACCCCGGGGAACGGGACACCAGGTCTACCCCGGGGCCCGGGACACCAGGTCTACCCCGGGGAACGGGACACCAGGTCTACCCCGGGGAACGGGACACCAGGTCTACCCATGGTCCCAGGACACCAGGTCTACCCCGGGGAACGGGACACCAGGTCTACCCCGGGCCCTGGGACACCAGGTCTACCCCGGGGCCCGGGACACCAGGTCTACCCCGGGCCCTGGGACCCCAGGTCTACCCAGGGCCCTCGGACACCAGGTCTACCCAGGGCCCTCGGACACCAGGTCTACCCTGGCGCCCGGGACACCAGGTCTACCCCGGGCCCTGGGACAACAGGTCTACCCCGGGGCCCTCTGACACCAGGTCTACCCCGGGGAACGGGACACCAGGTCTACCCCGGGGCCCGGGACACCAGGTCTACCCCGGGGAACGGGACACCAGGTCTACCCAGGGCCCTCGGACACCAGGTCTACCCCGGGGAACGGGACACCAGGTCTACCCCGGGCCCTGGGACAACAGGTCTACCCCGGGGCCCTCTGACACCAGGTCTACCCCGGGGAACGGGACACCAGGTCTACCCCGGGGCCCGGGACACCAGGTCTACCCCGGGGAACGGGACACCAGGTCTACCCCGGGGAACGGGACACCAGGTCTACCCATGGTCCCAGGACACCAGGTCTACCCCGTGGAACGGGACACCAGGTCTACCCCGGGCCCTGGGACACCAGGTCTACCCCGGGCCCCGGGACACCAGGTCTACCCCGGGCCCTGGGACACCAGGTCTACCCAGGGCCCTCGGACACCAGGTCTACCCAGGGCCCTCGGACACCAGGTCTACCCTGGCGCCCGGGACACCAGGTCTACCCCGGGCCCTGGGACAACAGGTCTACCCCGGGGCCCTCTGACACCAGGTCTACCCCGGGGAACGGGACACCAGGTCTACCCCGGGGCCCGGGACACCAGGTCTACCCCGGGGAACGGGACACCAGGTCTACCCATGGTCCCAGGACACCAGGTCTACCCCGGGGAACGGGACACCAGGTCTACCCCGGGCCCTGGGACACCAGGTCTACCCCGGGCCCCGGGACACCAGGTCTACCCCGGGCCCTGGGACACCAGGTCTACCCAGGGCCCTCGGACACCAGGTCTACCCAGGGCCCTCGGACACCAGGTCTACCCTGGCGCCCGGGACACCAGGTCTACCCCGGGCCCTGGGACAACAGGTCTACCCCGGGGCCCTCTGACACCAGGTCTACCCCGGGGAACGGGACACCAGGTCTACCCCGGGGCCCGGGACACCAGGTCTACCCCGGGGAACGGGACACCAGGTCTACCCAGGGCCCTCGGACACCAGGTCTACCCCGGGGAACGGGACACCAGGTCTACCCCGGGCCCTGGGACAACAGGTCTACCCCGGGGCCCTCTGACACCAGGTCTACCCCGGGGAACGGGACACCAGGTCTACCCCGGGGCCCGGGACACCAGGTCTACCCCGGGGAACGGGACACCAGGTCTACCCCGGGGAACGGGACACCAGGTCTACCCATGGTCCCAGGACACCAGGTCTACCCCGGGGAACGGGACACCAGGTCTACCCCGGGCCCTGGGACACCAGGTCTACCCCGGGGCCCGGGACACCAGGTCTACCCCGGGCCCTGGGACCCCAGGTCTACCCAGGGCCCTCGGACACCAGGTCTACCCAGGGCCCTCGGACACCAGGTCTACCCTGGCGCCCGGGACACCAGGTCTACCCCGGGCCCTGGGACAACAGGTCTACCCCGGGGCCCTCTGACACCAGGTCTACCCCGGGGAACGGGACACCAGGTCTACCCCGGGGCCCGGGACACCAGGTCTACCCCGGGGAACGGGACACCAGGTCTACCCATGGTCCCAGGACACCAGGTCTACCCCGGGGAACGGGACACCAGGTCTACCCCGGGCCCTGGGACACCAGGTCTACCCCGGGCCCCGGGACACCAGGTCTACCCCGGGCCCTGGGACACCAGGTCTACCCAGGGCCCTCGGACACCAGGTCTACCCAGGGCCCTCGGACACCAGGTCTACCCTGGCGCCCGGGACACCAGGTCTACC
>NW_027428458.1:12500-15741 GCF_047830755.1 Zonotrichia albicollis
CGGGCGAAGGGGAGGAGGGGGTCGAACCCCCGTCCCCGGCGCTCTCGCCTCGCGCGCGAGCGGCAGCACGGCACGGTACCGCCGCGGTACCCACCCGCAGACAGCCGCCCGCTCGGGGTGGAAGGCCGGGGGCGAGGCCCGCGCCTCGCCCTCCCTTTTCTCGCCCTTTCTCTCTCGCTCTCTCTCTCTCTCGCCTTTCTCTCGGCCCTCGGCGGCGCTTTCGACGCCGTCTCTCGCTCTACCCCCGGCCGCCGCCGCCGCCGCATCCGCGGCGCGCGGCCCCGGCGAGGACGAGCTCCGCCCCAGCGGCTCGCTCCGGGAGCGGGGAGCTACGGAGCGCTCCCCGAGTCTGCATTTAGGGGGACGAAGGCCCTGCGCGGCGACGGCCGTCGACCGGCGGCCGCGACGACGACGGCGACGCGCGCCGGGCCGCAGGCAAGGGATCGGGGCCGCCGAGGGAAACGCTTCCCTCGCCCGACCGCCCGACCGCCTTCCCTCCGGGCACCGGCGGCACGCCGCCGCCGCCGCCGCCGCACCGCCGCCGCCGGACCGCCCGCCGCGGGCAACGGGCCTGCGAGGCGACCCCAGCCGCGCCGCCGGGGTGGCCCCCGGACGGCGATTGATCGTCAAGCGACGCTCAGACAGGCGTAGCCCCGGGAGGAACCCGGGGCCGCAAGTGCGTTCGAAGTGTCGATGATCAATGTGTCCTGCAATTCACATTAATTCTCGCAGCTAGCTGCGTTCTTCATCGACGCACGAGCCGAGTGATCCACCGCTAAGAGTTGTCTGGCTTTCGGGCGCCGCTCGCCGCCGAGCGGCCCCTTTTTGTCTCTCGCGCCGAGGACGCGCGGGCGCGCGCCTGGCTTCGACCGTACGAGCACACACGACACTGAGAAACGGGAGAAACCCACGCTCCGAAGGACTGCCGAGAGGGCGGGGGAGCCCGCGCCCCCGACCGCCTCCCCCCCCGCGAGGGGAGACGCCGACCTCACGTGCCGTCTTTCGGAGGCGGCCCAGGCGCCCGGGCTCGGCCCGGCCTCCGCGCGGAGGGCCGGGCGGCGCGCGCCGGCACGCGGGGGGCACGGCGGCCCGCCCGCTCTCGCTTTCACGGGAACGACGCAACACACGGCTCGGCAACGCGGCCGGGGGCGCGGCCGTCGGCCCCCGCGCACGCCGGCTCCCCCGGCGGCCGCCCCCGCCGCGGGGGCTCGCGGAGCGCGCCGCCGCGCCGCCGCGCGGCCGGCTTCCCTTTCTCTCTCCCAGCGGCCTTTCGCCCGCTCGAGACGGCGCGCGGCGACGACCGTGCCGCCGGCGCGCCTCCCCCCGGCGGGACCGCTCCCGCCGGGCGGGCCGGCGTCCGGCGGACGCGCTCCGCCGCCGGCCCCGGAGGCGGACGCCACCGAGAGCCGAGCCGGCGTTCGCCAGCGCCCGAGGCCTGCCGGAAGGCAGACCCCGCCGCCGCCGCCGGGGCCGCGCTCCCGGCACCGCCGCCGCCGCCTCCCACCGCCGTGGCCCCCTTCGCCTCGGCACGCGCCCGGCGGAAGGCGTACGGCGCTGAGCCGGGGGGCAACGCCCGCTCTCCTCGTTTTCACGCGGAGACCGGGCGGGGGAAGCGCCCCCGCGGCCGCCCGCACGCCTTCCTTCGGCCCACGCGCGGCCGAGAAGGGCGACGGGGGACGCGACGTGCGGGGCCCGGGACGGGACCGCCGCCGGCCGCGGCGGGCGCCCTCCGGCCGACCGTCCCCCGCAGGGAAGAGGGGGACACCCGTCGAGCGGCGCCGCCGCCGCTCGGCACGGGGTCGCCCGCGCTCGCGGGCCTCCGCCGACGGAGGGCCCGCCGGGCGCTCGCCCCCCGGGCGGGCGGGCGATCGAGCGGGGGGGACGGCCGGCGGACGGCGCCGCCGGCGCGCCTTCGAGGAGGAAAGGCCGTCGAGGGAGAGCGATAGGGGCCGGACGCGCGGGACGCGGCGCCGCGCCCGCGAGACGCCGCAACGGCGGCGGCTCCAGGAGAGAGCGCGGCGGACCCCGGCGGCCGCCACCCCGCGGCCGAGGAAAAGGCAGAGAGCGGGCGCTCTCTGCCGGCGTCGCCCGTTACGACGAGGCGGGCGGGTCGGCCCCCGCGGCCGACCGCGCGCCGCGGCCTCTCCGCAGAGGCCGGGCCGCGGAGAGGGGGGGGCAGGGCGCCCCTCCCCGGCGCGGCGCGGTTACCCCCGCGCGCGCGCGCGCGGCGGGGGCGACGACGACGACGACGGAGGGAGCGCGGCCGGCGGCCACGGACACCACCGCAGGAGCTACGGGGAGTAGCTGCTCCCCTACCCCTCAATGGCGCCGCGCCGCCGCCCGGCAACACCCGCCGCCGCCGCCGCCGCCGCCGCCGCGGCCCACGGCGGGCCGCGCCGAGCCGCCCGAGTCTTTAAACCGCCGCCCGGCTTCGCCGGCCCCCTTTCGGCCCCCGCCGCAACAGCGTTTGACGACGCCGAGGGGGGAAAAACCTGAGGGAGAAACCGCCGAGGCGCGGAGCGCTAGGTACCTGGCCCTGGGGCGAGGGAAACGACCTGCATGGCCCCGCCGGGGTGCCTCCCCCGCTGCCGCCCTCGGGGGAGCGTCCACCGGCGGGGGCGCGCCCGGCGTCTGCCGCCACCACCGCGGCGTCCTTCTCGGGGCCCGGGGTTTCCCTCAGTAGCCCGGCGCTGCGCCCGAGAGGACCGCCGCGGCTCGGACCGCCCCGCCGGCGCGGGGACGCGCGGCCCGACCGCCGAGCGCGCCTCGCCCGCGCCGGCGCGCGCGCGCGCCGGCCCCGAAGGCCGGCGGCCCGGAACGCCCGGAGGCGCGGCGTGTTTCTCTCCTCTGTGGCGCGCCAGGGGGGGAACCGCTCGGCCCGAGAGCGGGAACTCTGCCGGCCCGGCAAAGCCCCGCTCCCCGGTGCGGGAAGGGCCGGAGGAGCCGCCTCCTCCGAGCCCCGAAGGCGCCCCCGCCGCCCGCTCCCTCGCCATTTCCACATCGGCCGCCGACGGGTGCCACGGCCGGACGGCCGGCCGTCGCTCGACGGGCGAAGCAGCGAGGGGAGGGACGGGCGCGCCTCCGGGAGGGGCCGTGCCGAGCACCCCTCCCTCCCGGCACCCGGGCGGCTTTCTCTGGCGCGCGCACCGAGGGGAGAGCCGGCCTCGGGAGAACTCGGGCCGCCGCCCCGGGGGCGGCGCCCGCACGCGCCTGCCCACCGACCGGCGTTCGGCGGCGCCGG